>NW_027496712.1:0-89165 GCF_021521415.1 Bidens hawaiensis
TCTGATTCTGGTCCAAGTGTTTGTTGACAACATTATCTTTGGGTTAACGAGTGATAATTTGTATAGAGAGTTTTTAGAGGTAATGCAACATTGTTTTGAGATGAGTTCTCTTGGAGAAATGACATTCTTTCTGGGCCTACAAGTTGAGAAGAAGAATGACGGAATTTTAATTCATCAAGAGAAATACGTCCAAGAAATTGTTCAAAAGTTTGGATTCAAGGACGCCACCTCTTACATCACCCTGATTTCTACAAGACCAATATTAGCTCCAGATCCATCGGGAAAGCCAGTTGATCAACCCCTTTGCAAGTCTATGATTGACTCCCTGATGTATCTTACAGAAAGCAGGCCAAACATCATGTTCTATGTTTGTCAGTGTGCTAGATATCAGTCAGACTCGGAAGAATCTCACTTAATTGCTGTTAAACGTAGCTTTCAGTATCTCAAGGGAAAGCCTCGTATAGGTCTTTGGTATCCTAAAGACTCTCCTTTGGTGCTGCATGCTTATATCGACAGTGATTATGGGGGTGCAACTTAGACAGAAAGTAAACATCAGGAGGATTTCAATTCCTGGGTGATCGGTTAATTTCTTGGCAATGCAAGAAACAGGTTACCATGTCCACCTCCACAGCCAAAGTAGAATACATTGTCGCCTCCAGCTGCTGTTCACAAGTTATATGGATCCAACATCAGCTGCTGGATTATAGTTTGAATTTCTTTAACTCCCAAGTGTGACAATGAGGCAGCAGTTTGTATTGTGGAAAACCTAGTCCAACACTCAAAGACAAAACATATTGGCATCCTAATGCATTTCATTTGTGATTGTTTTGACCGTAAACTTGTCAACATTGAAAAGGTCCACACCGACTTAAACTTTACAGACCTTTTTACCAAGGCCTTTGATCGTGCTCGATTTCTGTTTCTTGTAGAGTCGCTTGACATGATCTGTTTTGATTAAAATCTATTTTTTAAATTTGTAAATATTTTTTTCAAATATGTCACAAATTTATACAGAGAAAATGAGTTAAGTTTAACTCACCAAAAAGATTTTATGTTTATTTTAAGAAAAACAAAATTGAGCTTTCGTGTCATCAAAAATATTTTATATATTATTTAAGAAATTCATAAAAAAGTATTAAAGAAGTTTACCCACTAAGAGGGAGCTCCCATCAAGACGGAGTCGGATGGTTTAAATATTATTCCAAAAACTTAGGGAAATTGATCCGACCTTCTGGAAAATGATAAGAAATTGTCCCTAAAGTTCCTAGCATATGAAAATAGAATATCAAAAACAAGATCATTAATTGATGTATATATAGGCTTGACAAATGAGTTGATGTCATTGTGATATAAACTAATATATCATCTATGCGAGTGGTTATACTTTTATGAAGCGGTTGCATGTCTCCACGCAAAGTCATACCAATGAAGGCAGAAATATAACTACCCAGTCATACACATGCCCGTTAGTGATTGGTCACCATAAAAATGATTACCGTTTTGCCTTAAAATATTGAAAATCCATACGTAAAAGTAGACAACTGCAAAAGTGCTTAAAAATCTAATGTCAACAAAATCGTTGATGATTGGCAAACAAAAATGGGTAATATTAGAACCACTTGAGGTGGGGCAGTAAGTCTGACAGTAGTAAGCCCTAAACACCTCAAATAAAGGCATGTAGGTCCGACTTGCATGGCATAAAAGTTCATGGTTCAACCTTTAAATTGTTTGATAAATTTGCAAAATGTATATTAAAAGTTTAGATATACTTTAAATGTTTTGATCAATTATTAAGAGGTCAGAGTCAATTCGGGGTGATCTGGTGAACACAAACTAATCCCGAGGTATGATGGAGTCTTTAATCTGTCAGATTAAATGAGGACCACACAAGTATTATGCTTAATACATACCTTAACGTATCAACTTAGCATCAAAATACTTGTTAAGCTTAAAATGGACAAAATATATCTACAATCGACTTTGGTTCTTGGCACAATAATATTGAAATAGAAGTGTGATCTAGAACATTAACGAACAATGTGATTCCATGTTGTGATCCGTCTTGTAAAAATATTAAAACACTTTATAAATATTATTAACAACAGAATATTAATTTCATCTTTACTCCTTATTTTTTATTTTTTTTATTTTATTTTATTTTGTTTTGCTTTTATGTTTTAAGTTAAAATTATATTTTAGGTTATTTAATTTTAATTTTAATTTTATTTTAATTTTTATTTTCAATTTTATTTTAATCCTTTTAGTTTAAAATATTAAATTTATTGATTTACATTAAAGTCCCTCTTGCAAATATTGTCAAACGCATAGACCGACAAAAATGTGTCATGCATATATTTGAGTGTGTGGGTTCGATGTATAAATATTTGTTGGTTTTAAATTGGTAAATACTTTCATAGTTTGAGGGTTGAGAGTGTAAAATGTTTTAAACCATGAGGATTTTGACCCTATCGTGAGATTGGCTGACCATATATAAAGGTCAACCAAATTCTCTTTCACTTTATCACCCCTTCAATTTCCAAAACCCTTTCAACTCTCTCTCTCTCTCTCTCTCTCTCTCTCTAAGCCAACTTCAAAACACAAACAAAATCAAATCTGTTTTCTTCTTTCATTCATACTTGATTATCATCAACCATGGATCCATCACCCTTGGTATATCATCATATCTTGTCGATTCGTCTGTTTTCATTTCTGTTCTTGTGTGATTATTCAAAACCGAACCAACTTAAGATCAATAGGACCAACTTGTGGTGTTGTTAGTACAAATCGGTAATGAATCCCCATTGTTGGCATCAAAGCGATCTCATGGATTGATTTAATTAGATATTTGTATAGTTTTGTTAGGTTTTTAGTTGGATGCCGGCAAGCCTTTTACTAGTATTCCTTCTGGACAAGCTGAAGAGGAAGAATTGCCAGAGACCACTGAAGCGTTTGAAGAAGGTTGGGACTCCAAGAAGGCCCTTTCCTTGGTGATAAAGCTGTCAACTGCCACGGGAATAGATACCACCACCCCACCTCCACAAACCACCCAACCTGACCCATATCAAGCCTCCCCATAAACCCTAAAACGTGAACTGACCAAACTTAAGGGAAACCAAACAAATGTTCCCCGACCTAAACCAAAATCCAAACCCTTAAAGCTCGTTCTACATGATTCACCAGTAACCAGCCCCGAAATCTCTCCCACACAACAAATGCACCTATTCAAGGCTCCTCCCCATCCGACATAGATATTCCACAACCTCTCCGGACCAACTCATACAAACCTCACCCTTCCATCAATCATTTTCCCCGCCACTCACTACCTCAACCCTAGACCAACCCATTTCGCTTGACCGACCTTTTGCCTCCCCACTTAAATCACCAAACATCTTTACCTCACCCCTAACGACCACAACCTTCTAATCATCCACATTCACTTCCTCACCGTCTACCTTGCCACTTACCATTCCATCAATTACCCAAGCCTTAACCCAAACCCAAACCCTAATCCTGCCTTTAGCCCTAACCACTTCCTTTCCTATCCAAACCATAACCATACCCATCCAAGACACAAGTGTCCAACCTACCCAATCAATCCTACACTCCTTCCACAACCACAAAATCTCCAATTGTAACCCCAACACCCATGTCCGGTGGTAAGTACCAAAAGGCTCTAGTGTATACAGATCCTATCTTAGATAGGATTGTTACACTAGAGGAATCCAATGCTAAGCAGGCTGAGTAGAAAAGGGTAATGTTGGAGTTTGTGAAGAGACAAAAGGAGAAGGCGGTGGAGTCTGAGAAGGAGAAAGCATGTTGATTGAAAGGGTAAAGAGTTTGGAGGAAGACAGAGAGGCTGATCGGGTTATCATTAGGGATGTGCAAAATTAGGGTCGGCCCGAAAATACCCGGGCCCGAACCAACCCTAAATTACATGCATGAAAGCAGTCCTTACTTTCTATGGATTATCGGTCTCGGGTCGGTCATTGGTTCCAAGAGATCACAACCTCACAAAACCCGAGTAACTGATTTGTAAATTTAACTCTTTGAAACCGGATTTGTGAGTTGAATTAAATGTGGCTTAATGTATTTTGAAAGTGGACATTTAATAGGTGTTACAGTCTGCACTCCCAAATACCAATAAGCATATAATAATACTTTCTTTATTTTAATAATTTCTGTTTACCCAAAGCCATGAACTCTCCTTCCAACGTCACTCCCAATAAACCCGAAAAATAACTAAAGAAAGAGCGATCAATAATGGAGTACACGAGTTTAACCATTGTGGAATCATGTGTAGCTGTGTGTTAACCAAAGTTCCTATCATGTGGTTTTAGGAGAAAATAATGAAGAACATGGTGTCTTAACAAAAACCACCACCACTACCACGAAGCCGGTGTGTCACCGTCACCGAAAATCAAAATTGAGTCATCTGATCTTGGTCACTCTGTTGTACTGATAGTTGGGTGTTGGGTCATGTAGTTCCTTCATCATCTTCATCATGTTCTCAGGTCTCGGTCCTTTACCCATTTGAAAACCTAACCGAAACCGACCAACAAATCCCGAACCGATTATGTAGGTCCAGTTTTCGGTTCTAGTTTTCATGTACTTTCAGTTTTCGGGTCGGGTTAACCCGGGTTGGTTCGGTTATTTGCATTTGCTCAACCCTAGTCAACATTGCAAGGCACGAAAGCATGATTGTTGGTCTTCAATCGCGAGCGGGTAGTCTACAAAGTTTGTTGAACACTCAATCACTATCACTCGCCCGGCACCATGATGATGCTATAAGACTGGAGTCAAGAGTCGTTTTTCTTGAAAAGTGACCTGCCATCCTCCTCTCACATTGACGAAAGTCTCAGGAGTGACTTGGAGACTGAGATTAATAGGTTGATGCTTCATATTGAACGATTAGAGTCAAGGATTGCCTTGCTGGAGAGTGATCAAGGGTCTTCAAGAAATGTTGGAACTCTTATAGCAGAGAACTACGAACTCAGGTCTAAGATCGATGTGTTGAACGTAAAAGTAGAAGAACAGATCCGTATTGAACGAGGATCAAATCAAGATCAATGAAAACCTATTTAGCAAATACCTTTCCGCCTCTGAAATAATAAAGATAATAAATCAAGATGTGGATGATCTAAAGAGGCGTATCAAGAAGGTGTTTGGCAGTTGGGAGGATTCGGATGAAGAAGACGGAGGAAAGAAGAAAGGAAAACATCCTGCCACAACTAATCACAGTGTCAGTAGTAGTGGTGTTGGTGTGATGGTTAGTGGTTCATGAGATGTTCCTGTTGTTACTCCGGTTTTGGAGAAACTGTTACCGGTGAAGATGATGATGGTGATGGTGATGATGATGATGATGATGATGATGATGATGATGGTTATCACAAGTTAGTTGATGACGATGACGACCCAGGTGGGAATGCTGATGGTGGTGATGGAGGTGCCGGTGTTGGTGGTGCCAATGAAGAGGAAAAAAAATCTAGTTCACACGATGATTTTCCATGTGATGATCCCTCGGCTAGTGGTGCAGCTAAAGGAGTTAGGGATCGGGATGCTGCACTGGAGAAAGACTTTAACTCAAATTTTAATTTTGATTAAATTGTAGGTACCCGGTCACCGGTTAAGGAAACAATTGCGGTCTCTAGTTTTGATGATGGCATCAACTATTCTCCACGTCCGGATACAACTGCACAAGAGGCCAGAGATCCAACTCCTAAAATTGATGCGGTTGTCACTCTTTCTGCTGCTGATATCTCTCAAGTGCCAAAACCAAGAAAGAAGAAATGGCAATGCGTGAGCAATCATGGGAGTGTTTGTTGCCGAAGTTATCTTTACCACGATGACACTATGATTATCTATGCCAAATGGCATGATGATAGCAACCTGTAGGTTCCCTGGACGGATCGCAAGAGATATCTCGATCAACTCAGGTGCGGAATCCCTGCGTAGATCGTTACGAGTATAGAACACGAATCACACGAACACACGAAACGAACACACGTTATATAATAACTCAAACACGTGATACGATATCACTATTACAGACTCTCGTCCTCACGTTACAATGAACTTGATAAACTACTGAAACGAACAACTGATTGGAACTTAACCTAAGCCGTAAGCTAGGTATATAAATACACAACAACTTCGCCTGGCATGTTCAGGCGAAGTTGTCCATAACTTCGCTTAACTAACAAGTTCGCCTGTTAAGCGAACTTGTCAGTAACTTCGCTTAAATATACAAAACATAATTAAACATTACAGACTCGATTACAGACACTAGACTATGAACTACTGACATTATGCACCAACAGACTCCCCCTTGGCAGTAGCTTCATATCTTGATCTTTAAGCACTTGTCTTGTAATCTTCAACCTTGTATCTTCACGCATGCACTCCTTCTCTAACACAAACTGACACAACTCTTTGATACTTCCTCGCTTCGTCCTTCCAAGCAGGAATATAAAAGATTTTCTTCTCATTGAGCACCTGCAGATCAGCTTGCGATAAGTTTACCAAATGCATCGGATCGTAAACTCTTAGGAGCTCTTGTTCATCCTCGTCTTCCATCACTGCCTCTGCTGTCTCACAATCCACAAACCACCACTTTAGGTCTTTAAGCACATCCTTGGGCATAAGCTTCATCGGTACTTCTTTCAAACACCGGATCGGTTTATACTTCACGACCATCCAAGGTTTTCCATCAGCTCTCAGACCTCTATCCTTGTCTTCAACAAGTTTTCCCTTCTGCGGTTTCAACAGCTCAAACTTCTTCTCTTTTATACTCTCTCTCCATACAATTTTCCCAATAACTCTAGTCATATTATCGTCACTCTGAATGATTAACCCCAATCTGGCTAAGTCTTTCACTTCACATTCCGGCAGTGTATTCAACGACCTTAACATTCTTTTAAAATACTGAACGCCGTCATACCGTTTAATCACAAAGAGCTTCAACTGCTCATCATAGATCCAGCAAATAATCCCTTTCTTCGCTTCAGCATAGCCTTTAATATTGTAACTCTTCTTAAACATTGTAGGGACCGCCGGTTTCTTCGTTTTGACGAACCACTGAGCATAGCCTTCCTTCCACCTAGGCTGCTCTTCCCATTCAGTCTCATCGATTACTGTCTCATTACCCATATCTGCTTTCTCCACACCTGGAATGTCATGCTCCACATTCTCTTCTTCTATTTCACCTTCTTCAACATCTTCTTCAATCACAATCTGAGCACCAATCTTTTCAATCTCTTCGACTGGCAATACATCATCATCAAACACCACATCATCACTAAACATATCATCATCTAATTCTTTCAAAGCATCAATCACATCATCTCCCATTTCTTCATCATCAACCATCACCACTTCATCACCACCAGAACTGCCAGCCGCACCTGCAGACTCCCCCTGAGCTGTGGAAGTCCCAAGAGCTTGAGTAGTTCTTGGCAACTCACCACCTGCACCTTTCGATGCATTGGGATCATCGTCTCTATCATTTCTCTTCTTTGTCCTTAACTCGTCGCCTTTACAGCCTGTCTCCCCCTGAGATGCCAAGAACTCCTTCATAGCATCTATAATTCTCCCATGTTCAACCAGGAGGGACGACTGTAGTTGATTTTCTGCTACTAGGCGTTGAATAGCCTGGGTCTGGACAAGATTCACCCTTGATTGTTCTGCCACGACCCGCTCAAGTGCAGCTATTCTCTCCGAGTCTGAGAGGGTTGCATCGAAATCAAACCTCATGTGAGATGTGTCTTGAGTATACTCAGCAGGGATTTCGAATGAAACCGGGACATCAGAAGCAGCTGTGGACGTAACCGCAGGTGGTATCGTGACCGACAACCCTGCAGTTGCAACGACTGTGGACTCTACAAATTGTGCAACCACCTCTGAAGGAGTAAGCGTTGGAGGTGGTAAAGACACAATCTCCGGAGTCGTCCTCTGGAAAGTAGTAGATGGAATGCCGAAAGCTGATGATGTAGCCACCACGGGAACATCCGCGGCGCTTAAACTTGTGACCTGTAGTGATGTAGGAACAATCGACATACCTGACAGTGCGGGCGGAGCGAAACGTACAACTCTTGAAGTCTCTCCAGCTCCCATACCTGCACCTGTCCTTTCCCGTCTTGAACGTCTAATCAACTTGTGAATATCCTCTTCTTCTTCTGACTCACTATCATCAGCTGTCCTCTTTCTCTTTCCAAATGTCCTCTCTTGAGTCACCAACATCCTTCTCGCCTCATCCATAACATCATCAAGATCTGAGTCAGCCACCGTCGTAGCTGCTCTAGTAACACGCACAGTCGAGACACGGTCAACTAGGATCTGAACGTTCTCCTCTGGATCCACCCGATCCATATCGAAGAATCCTTGACCTCCGAATTCTGCATCAAGGTCCACTTCCTTTTCCGGTGACACAACAGGAGCAGCAGGTATAGCTTGAGATGCTCCTGCCTGTTGTGGTGCCGGGTCTCTGAACTCATCCCCACGAGCTGGCACATACCCCGGGTTTATTAAGGACCCAAAGAGTGGAGTATGCCTTGGACGCAGTTCAGGCTTGCTCCTCGCACTGGATGTTCGGCATTGAGCGAAGATACGTTTGCTCACACTCTCCACGTATCGTATTGGACGTCGTTGAGGCAACGTGGGAGCAACATGATTCAAGATCATCTGAATGAATCTTGGATACATGATGAACCTTTCACGAGCCATCGCTCTTCTCTGTCTATCGATCTCGTAAAAGACCATCTGACTAAAGCTATAACGTTTGTTATAAGTCAGAGCAGTCATTACTGACTGCATGGTCGCACCCATACCATCAGTGCCCGCCTTCCTCCCAGACATGCAGACAATCATTACGTGCATGAGGAAGCGCCACTGATCAAGTAGGAAACCCTTCCTCCGTTGTGTATCGCCCAATGGACCAGAATAGCCCATTCGTAGAAATGCTCCATCGCGGAACGGAGCAACAAACTCTGTAGGGTCATCCCTAGTCTCCTCTCCAAAACGTAAAGCCACCCGTATTTGTTCAGAAGATAACTGAACTTCTTGATTGTTGACGGTTGCTCGCATAACCGGGGGCTCAACGCGGCAATCGTATTCCACTGTCTGCCAAAAATCCTCAATATTGGGTAAGGAAATCGGCAGATTCGTAGTGATTACATGGAATATCATCGAGCGAAGGAGGAAAGTGATTATCTCGCGGTAATCTTCAACTCCGTTCGCTTCCGGGTCTAAGGTGATAAACATATTGTGACCCGGGAAGAATTGCCTCTGATTATCTCCGTCATCTCCTCCAGCACCTCCAGCACCTGCTACTGCAGCCATATCTGCAACAAACGAACCAAGTTAGATAAACGTTAAGGCATAACACAAGTTCGCTTGTTACCATGAGCGAAGTTGTGATAAAATCTGTATAGGCGAAGTTAAAGTTGGGGCGAAGTTGGGAACAACTTCGCTTCATCTTTAAGTTCGTCTGATAACTAATAAGTTAAAAGGTCCAGGCGAAGTTAATGTTAACTTCGCCTCACCACAACATCGCCTCAGGCGAATTTTAAGCCTCGGGCGAAGTTACGGATAACTTCGCCCAAACCTTAAGTTCGCCTGAATCTGAAACGGCAACAGTAAGATCGATTCAAAATCGAAAAATCTGATGTTTCGGTCAATTTTGACGATTGAGGAGTCTAAAACACATGATATTAAGAGTATCTGGACGATCAGTTTGTTCATGACCACGTAAAGACAAGTTTTGAAATAGGGTTCAAACATCCGACGGTCGGAGGTCCATAACCGGGTCAAAACGACCACTGATTAACATCGGAGAGCAATGATTATACGATATAATGACACCACGAACCTTGAATCGTAACGGAAACTGAGAAAAAGAACAAGGAATCGGAATAAACGACAAGTTCGCCGGAAAACTGGATAAGTTCGCCGATAAATACGGAGGATAAGTTCGGAATAAACGACAAGTTTTGAGCATTGTAGGTTCCCTGGACGGATCGCACGAGATATCTCGATCAACTCAGGTGCGGAATCCCTGCGTAGATCGTTACGAGTATAGAACACGAATCACACGAACACACGAAACGAACACACGTTATATAATAACTCAAACACGTGATACGATATCACTATTACAGACTCTCATCCTCACGTTACAATGAACTTGATAAACTACTGAAACGAACAACTGATTGGAACTTAACCTAAGCCGTAAGCTAGGTATATAAATACACAACAACTTCGCCTGGCATGTTCAGACGAAGTTGTCCATAACTTCGCTTGACTAACAAGTTCGCCTGTTAAGCGAACTTGTCAATAACTTCGCTTAAATATACAAAACATAATTAAACATTACAGACTCGATTACAGACACTAGACTATGAACTACTGACATTATGCACCAACACAACCCGTGGGCTATCAGAAGGGGTAATTGAGACATCACTTGCATGCATCATACTGAGATGCACACATTTTCTGAGCTCGGCATGAACTACTTCCGAAAAGCAGTGGGTGATGGAGCAGGAGAGAAGAGATTAGAAGGATTGTAAGGCCCCGTTACCGGTAGCCCTACTTTCGTGTTGGATTTACTCATAAACACAGTTCTAAATATCAGAGTTAATTAAAACATTTACGCGGAATATAAAACTTTCATAAAACTTTACATAATTCATAACTTGTCTCAAAACATCCTATGTCTTTCAACATTAAAGCATTAAATTAAAACATCAAAAGTCTTCAGATGCCAGATTCTTGTTCAGTGCCATGTGTCTCCTCAAGCGAGCTGCCTCATCCTACTCACCTGCGTGCATACTAAAAGTCAGCTACGCTGAGTGAGTTCTAGTTAATCACATAATCATACAATACATTCTTATGCTTCATACTTAATCTCTTAACTTTCTTTCATATACACCTAAGTGCTTTTACTTTCATTTTTACTTTCATACTTTCTTTACATTCATAATCATACTTTTTAAAGAGCCTTTCGCCCTATAACCTCACAGATATTATAAGGGTCTGGTCCCTAGTTTTCGAATATTAGAAGGGTTCGATTCCCTAACATCACAGATATTATAAGGGTCTGGTCCCTATCATCACAGATATTATAAGGGTCTGGTCCCTAGTTTTCGAATATTAGAAGGGTTCGATTCCCTAACATCACAGATATTATAAGGGTCTGGTCCCTACCATCACAGATATTATAAGGGTCTGGTCCCTAGTTTTCGAATATTAGAAGGGTTCGATTCCCTAACATCACAGATATTATAAGGGTCTGGTCCCTACCATCACAGATATTATAAGGGTCTGGTCCCTAGTTTTCGAATATTAGAAGGGTTCGATTCCCTAACATCACAGATATTATAAGGGTCTGGTCCCTATCATCACAGATATTATAAGGGTCTGGTCCCTAGTTTTCGAATATTAGAAGGGTTCGATTCCCTCTTCGTTACCATACAACCATACATCATACCTCGAGTATTAGTAGGGCTCGGTACCCTTTTCGTAACCATACATTATCATTTCTTTCTTCTATTATCTCTATCATGTTCATACACATAAACATACATAACATATTTACCTTATACATAGCGTTACAACCTGACAGTACGTGCAATATCCGAAGATCGTTCACGTACTATAAAGCAATCATTCATACATTTCACATTATCCACATAAGGCATACACTTATCTCTTAGGATAAGTGTATTAACAAACATATTGAGTATGCACACAGCCCCGAAAACGTAACACATAAATGGGGCTAGAAACTCACCTGAACACGGTTACGTTCTCCGTTGATCGTAATCCCTTTCTTCAGTTGTGCACGGCTGACTGTATAACAAGTATACATATCAATTTAACTATCACTACTTATAACATCTTTCTAGTCTTAATTACTACCCACAATGAACGGGGGTCCGGGGGCAGCGCCCCTGGTAGCGGGGTCTAGGGGCGGCAGCCCCTAGCAGGGTCCAAGGGGCAGAGCCCCTGGCTGGGGTCGAGCTGCCAGGTCAGCTTGGAAAAATTTTATTTCCATTAACTGTCTTAACACATTTTTCATTAGATTTTTAATTTATTTTCTAATCGAACTTGACTTTAGGCGAAGTTAACCTTAGGCGAACTTAGCTTTAGGCGAAGTTACCAGCTAGGCGAACTTAGCTTTACAGCGAAGTTGCCATCAGGCGAACTTGGCTTCAGGCGAAGTTGTCATCAGGCGAACTTGGCCTCAGGCGAAGTTACCAGTTAGGCGAACTTAACTTTACAGCGAAGTTGCCATCAGGCGAACTTAGCTTGCAGGCGAAGTTCATCAGGCGAACTTAGCTTGCAGGCGAAGTTCGTCACTTTGAAGGCGAAGTTGCCCAGATGAAGGCGAAGTTGCCCAGGCAGCCGCTGTTTTAGTTTCTGATCGGCATTTCGAGCGATTTTAACACCCTTGCTATGGTTCAATATCACCCACTACGCTACCCGACCATTTTTGGTCGTTTATACACTAAAAAGCTTGGATCTTTAAACTTCAAAGATCAAGAATCATACCTTTTTGGGCTTGTTTGGATCTCGTTTACTTGCTTATCACCACTAATCGCTCTCTCTCTCACTCGGGTCTGCCGGATCTGCCCGGATCTGCCTTCGGTCCGGCGGCGAAGTTAGTGTGGTATGTGTGTGTTTTTTGGAGTGTTAGGGAGTTTGGTGAAAAATGAAGATATTTTGGGATTTTGGGGGTATTTATATCCCTGAAATCCCATTCTCATTTAACCCCTCTCAATTAATCCAAGTCCAAGACCCGCTCCCTACCCGGTATTAATTAATTACGCGAAATCACTAAACATAACTTCCTTTATTCATCATTAAAATTTTTAGGATGTTACAAGTCTTCCCCCCTTAAAGAGGTTTCGTCCCCGAAACCTAACTATTACATAAACAAACTAGGGTAAAACTTGCGCATCTCATCCTCGGCTTCCCAAGTAGCATCCGATCCTTTGCGGTGTTTCCATATCACTTTTACCAAAGGTATAGTCTTGTTACGAAGCTGCTTCTCCTTACGATCAACGATCTCTATCGGTTGCTCGATGTAGTTCAATTGTTCATCAACCTCGATGTCCATTAATGGCACGTGAGACGTGTCATCAGCTAGACACTTCCTCAGATGAGAAACATGGAAGGTTGAATGAATTCCTTCTAACTCATCGGGTAAATCCAGTTTATAAGCTACTTCACCCACACGATTTACAATCCTGAACGGTCCAATGTACCTCGGACTCAACTTTCCTCTTTTCCTAAAACGGATAATCCCCTTCCAAGGCGAGACCTTGAGCATCACATTGTCACCAACGTTAAACTCAATTGGTCGTCGCTGCTTATCTGCATAAGACTTTTGTCTGTCTTGCGCGGCTTTCATTCTTGCTTTGATCTGATCGAACTTTGAAGACGTTTCTTGAACCACTTCTAGACTTCCCATTTCTTTCTGACCAATCTCACCCCAACACACCGGGGTTCTACATCGTCTACCGTAAAGCATCTCAAACGGTGGCATACCAATACTTGAATGGTAACTGTTGTTATAGGAGAACTCTGCCAGATGCAGATGATCATCCCAACTTCCACCAAAATCTAAAACACAAGCACGTAGCATATCCTCAAGGGTTTGGATCGTCCTTTCAGACTGTCCATCAGTTTGAGGATGATACGCCGTACCGATGTTCAACCTCGTCCCCATAGCTTCATGGAATTTCTTCCAGAACCTCGAAGTAAACCGGGTATCTCTATCGGACACGATCGATAACGGTACTCCATGCTTGGTTACAACTTCTCTGATGAACAAGCTTGCTAACGTTTCTGACGAGATGGCCTCTCGTATGGGCAGAAAGTGAGCACTCTTGGTCAAGCGGTCCACAATCACCCAGATGGTATCATGTTGCTTAGCTGTACGGGGTAGCTTAGTTATGAAGTCCATGGTGATGTGTTCCCATTTCCACTCAGGTATCTCTAGCGGTTGCATTTTCCCATAAGGCTTTTGGTGTTCGGCTTTGACTTGTAAGCAAGTTAAGCACTTACCAACATAATCCACTACATCGTTCTTCATTCCTGGCCACCAGTAATCTCTTTTCAAGTCTTGGTACATCTTTGTAGCTCCAGGATGGATTGAGTACCTTGACTTATGAGCTTCATCTAAGATTCGACTTCTAAGATCACCATGGCGTGGGATCCACATACGGTCGAACCGAGTTTTAACTCCATGAGTGTTTTCCATCAACTCATCTTGCTGGCCATAAATCCTTTCTTTCTTTACTAACCCTTCGTCTACTAACACTTCTGACTGCACTTTGATGATTTCTTCAAAAAGACTCGGGTTCATGATCAACTTGTATGACTTCACTGTTGCAAGGACTTCCTCATTCTTACGACTTAACGCATCAGCGACCACGTTAGCTTTACCGGGGTAATACTTAATCTCACAGCCGTAATCCTTTATCAATTCTAACCATCTTCTATGCCTCATGTTCAATTCTTTCTGCTCGAAGAAGTACTTTAAACTCTTATGATCGGTATAGATAGTACACTTAGTGCCGTACAGATAATGCCTCCATATCTTAAGAGCATGCACTACAGCTGCTAACTCCAAATCATGCGTCGGATAAGTACTCTCATGGACCTTCAACTGTCTAGACGCGTAGGCTATCACCTTCCCTCGTTGCATCAACACGCAACCTAACCCTTGATGCGAGGCATCAGCACAAACAACAAAATCCTCATCACCATCGGGTAAAGTAAGGATTGGAGCTTGCGTGAGTCTCTTCTTCAATTCTTCAAAGGCTTCCTCCTGAAACTTTCCCCAACTGAATACTATCGACTTTCGGGTCATACCGGTCAGCGGTGCGGCTATCTTGGAGAAACCTTCGATGAATCTCCTATAGTAGCCAGCTAACCCTAGGAAGCTTCGTATATCAGTCAGATTCTGCGGAGTCTTCCAATTCGTTATCGCTTCAATCTTAGCTGGGTCCACGGTAATCCCCTCCGGATTAACCACATGACCTAAAAATTGCACTTCTCTTAGCCAGAACGCGCACTTCGAAAACTTGGCGTACAACTTCTCTTTCTTCAGAACTTCCAATACCTCTCTCAGATGCTCGGCATGGTCAGACTCACTCTTTGAATAGATCAATATATCGTCAATGAAGACGATAACCGACTTATCCAACATCGGCTGACACACCCTATTCATCATGTCCATAAATGCTGCAGGAGCATTTGTTAGACCGAATGACATTACGAGGAACTCGTAGTGTCTATACCGCGTTCGGAACGCTGTCTTAGGGATGTCTGCCTCTTTCACCTTCAGCTGATGGTAGCCTGATCTGAGATCTATTCGTGAGAACCAACTTGAACCTTGCAGTTGGTCAAACAGATCATCAATCCTTGGCAACGGATATCTATTCTTTACCGTAAGCTTATTCAACTCACGATAGTCTATGCACATCCTCATACTTCCATCCTTCTTTTTCACGAACAATACTGGTGCGCCCCACGGGGAAACACTCGGTCTTATGAAACCTTTGTCGAGGAGTTCTTGCAGTTGTGACATCAATTCTTTCATCTCGGACGGTGCTAGACGGTAAGGCGCTTTCGCGACAGGTTGGGCTCCTGGTATTAAATCTATCTGAAATTCTATCTCTCGCTCCGGCGGCAACCCCGGAAGATCCTCAGGGAATACTTCTGGGTAGTCGCGTACAATAGGAACATCTTTCATTTCTTTCATCTCGGCTGCAGCGTTGACGACATACGCCAGGTAGGCACGACACCCTCGCCTTAGCAAACCCTCGGCTTTTATCATCGAAATGACATTAAGCCCAGAACTTTCCTTATCACCATAAACCGTTACCGCACTACCATCCAATGACTTTAACCTTATCATCCTACTCTTACATACTATCTGAGCCTCAAACTCAGACAACCAATCCATACCCAAAACCACATCGAACCCTCCCAAGGTCATAACGTACAAGGTAACCGGGAACTCATGTCCTTCCAATTCTATCTTACAGTTCTTAACCATTTTTGTTATTTTAACCGAAGTGTCACTGGCGGTTTCTACTACAAAAGTTTCAGACACTCGGCAACATTTCATTTTAGCTAGTTTACTAAATGGTGTGGCTACGAAACTTTTGTTTGCGCCCGAATCAAATAATACAGAAGCGGAAACACCGTTCACTAGAAACGTACCTGTGACGACATCCGGAATCTGCTTGGCTTGTTCTTGGGTCAACATGTAGGCCCTAGTCCTCGGCCTTGCTTGTTCAGCACCTTTCATCCCACTACCTCCAGCCTCACCTTCAGTGCACTCCCTTGCCATATGGCCTGGCTTGCCACATTTGTAACATGCTGGCTTTGCTCCGCACTCATTAGCATAGTGCCCTACCTTTCCGCACTTATAACAGACATTCAACCCTATTCTGCATCCGCCACCATGAGCCTTTCCACATTTGAGACAAACACCAGAACTTTTACCCCACTTGCACTCACCCCCATGCATCTTTCCGCAGGTCTTACACGATCTCTTCTCCCACACTCTCTGCTTCTTATCCTTGGGGTTTCACGACTGAGTACCGGGTCGTTTAGCAGAAGCGACCCATTTCTTCTCTTTCTTCTCATCTCCCACCACTACATCATCCGCAGCCAGGTCTGCATAGACCATTTCTGCGAGTTCAACAGCAGAATCGAAAGTAGCAGGTTTACTTGTCCTGACTAACATGCGGATTCTCTGTGGTAATCCCCTCACATAACACTTGATTCTCTTAGCCTCAGTGCTGACCATATCGGGTACCAACCTAGACATTCGGTTGAATTCTGTAGTGTACTCACGATGTGTCATCGTCCCAGCTTTCAAGTTTAGGAACTTCATCTCCGCCCTTTCAACCTCAGCGTCAGCACAGAACTTCTTCATTACTAACTCCTTCAGATCGTCCCACCTCATCTCTTTGATCTCTTCTATGGTCTTCCTCTGCTCCACACTCTCCCACCAATACATAGCCTCATCTTCAAATGATTGAGTAGCATAACCTACCGCTTGATCGGGACGGCACTCGCTAATGCGGATAACCTTATCCATGGCGGTTATCCACTGAAGAGTAGCGATTGCGTCTCCTAGACCAGTCAGCTTAGGCGGGTCACAACCTTTGAAGGACTTATAGTTGCAACCGCCTCGGCCCCTCTTCCTATCATCATCTTTCACAGACCTTACCTCACTTGAGTCACCTCTTTCACTCTCGTCATCCTTCCTACCATTACCACCTGCCCCTTCAACAGTTCTTTCACGGCTTCCAGCAGACCTTCCCGGGGTAATATTTTTCACAGCAGTGGCTACAGCTTGAACAATAGCTGCTTGAATTGCGGGATCCAGTTGAACTCCTTCATTGTTTTCCGGGTTTCTTCCCGCTGCGCTTCCTTCAGCTTCGGTGTTGGAAGCTGTCTCAACCGAAGGTTGCTGGACACGACGAGGCCTGCCGCGTCGTCCAGTGCGACCTCCAGCTCCAACAATGTCTCCAGCTCCAGCCATCGTATTCTAAAAGGGAAAACACAAACATCATCACTCAAGGAACTATCTAGTACAAGGATAGCAAGGCTAACAGGTAATAACAGTGGCCAGCTGTGACTAGCTGATCACATTGCTTTCCGTGTCCTATACACTTCCCTTTATGAGTCTATTTGTGCTGATTCTACTTAAGCAATTAGTCAAATCAACAATCAATTATTCCTATCCCTTTTGCTCGCATATATTTTCTTTCTCATTAACATATTTAGGATGTTACAAGGATGGTTCAAGTGACACATGCACAGACCGTCGAAGGATGGCTACTCCAACTTCAAGCTTAATAAAGGGAGGACCTACAAACATCTGACTAAGATTGATTCCATCACCGGAAAAGGAAGAAAAGTATGGAGATATTAAATGCCTAAGGACGGGAGAGAAATCTATCATAGAGAACCGTTTTAGCCAAATTTTCTTCATGATTTCTTGTGCTGGGAGTTCGAAAACAATACCGGCGAAGCCGTGATCCAGTGCAAAACCATGCATCCTCTTCATGTATTTGACGAGCACAAATTTATGGGTCTCCTCGGCAAAGAAAACTTGTTGAAGCTGTACCGGTCTCCTATGCGCACACTTGAAGATCACGGCAAAGAAAACACTGATCTGATAGTTGAAAATTTCAACAAGTTTGTACGTTGTCTTTTTGAGGATCAACTACAAGAGGATGCTGCCTGGTGTATGAGACGGATTGAAGACAGAAACAGAGAATAATACTAAAGACAAGAGGGAGATTATAGGACCCGATCATGTTGTTTAGTCTTTTGTATTATTTCTTTTTTTTTTGTTTGTTTGTTACGCTTTCGTATGTGTATTTGTATGTTTGGGCTTGACCCTTGTAAGCAAAACCCATTTTGGGCCCATGAATAAAGATATGTGTGGCATACCTTCACTATAAATAGTGAAGGTATGAAGATCCAAAACTAACCTTTTTGCAAATACTATTCTCTACCAACTCCCACTTTGTCTTCTTTCTTTCTTCTTAAGGAAATAATCCAAACACCACAAGATCCGAGATCTCGATTTACTTGTATGTGATTTCCGCTGGCTTACAAGGAGATTGATCCAAGAACACATTATTTGATCCCATCTCTAGGAACTACTGTAACATTTCGAATTTTCCAAACCCGTATTCGTTTACGTTTAACCCGACCGAAACATTTTTAGATCGTTATTATTAATAAAAATCAAATGCTTATAAGTATTTAAGTTTCCATATATTCACTTTAGGCCCTTGTACTTTAATTAATGTTTAATTCCTAATTATATCATAAATAGTTCATTAAATGTCCAATTATCAAACCTAAAGGGCTAAATATGTCAAAACTTGAAATCTGCCCTCCATGGACCCGAGGCGCCGTGCGAAGGGCTACCCCCACTTGGTTGTGTGGCGCGGTGGCTGATCTACACATAATCTTTTGTTCGATCTCCTTCCTAGCTCGTTTTTTGTATTAAAATCGGTTATTTTAAGCATTATTGAGTGAATTAAGGACCAAGTAAACATATTATAACCAAAATACAAGTCCCAAATAGTTTCTTACTGATCAAGATCATATATTTCAACTTATTTAAGTGATTTTGTCATTAAAACTTTATATACTTGCTTAAACGAGTAAAAAACCCATAAATAGTTCATTTTTGTAATCTCTATATAAACAACCCTTAATCTCCTGCCATAACACTTTACACAAACCCTAGAGGAGCCTTCTTAGCCATCATTAGCCTCTGCTCATCTCGTATCCTCTCGGTTTTTGAATATTCGTTGAAGATACAAGACTTGTTCGTTGACTTTGCTTGCTTTAGGACCTTTGACTTCCGTTTCTCATCGATCCTTTCACTTTCCGGGTAAGTTGTAAACATAGGAATCATTCATACATATTCCCTAGTCAATAACCTTCAATCAATTTCAGTGTTTGAAGGGTGTTGACTGGTCAATTCGTCTAACACTCGTTAAAGGGCAAATCAGTCAACAAGTTTGACTTAACGTTTTCTTATACTTCTGGTCGGATTCAACGTTCGGTTCCAGAAGACTTTTATTCTCGTAACGAAATTTTAAGGCTACTGACCAAAACCCGACTTCCGACCCGCTGTTCGGATTCTGGTCAGTACCAGCTCGCTTAAATCTTAAAACAAACATAACTTGAAATCTAAACGTCCGTTTGGATTGATTCCAGCATAAACGAATTCATTTTTATGTATATTATCATATCCTAAAATCTCATATTCTAAATTGTTTATATCGTTTGACGTGTAGTGGACGACTCGCTTATCATTAACTCGCTTATTCGTATTTACATTCGTTTGTCATTAATCTAAGGTGAGTTTATCATTCCCCGATTTTACCAACTTTTCTAAACGTTTTGGGGACATATGCGTACGTATCCGTATTTCATACTATATATATATATATTCAAACAAATGCATACGTGTTATTGTGAGTGACTTAATCAAACATGCGTGCTACTTGCTTACGTGTATTACTATTCATTCATTCATATGATGTGTTACTATTCATTCATTCGTATATTGGGATTACTATTCATTCATTCGTATAGTGGGATTACTATTCATTCATTCATTCGAAGAGAGTGATTTACACTTTCTTATCGTATTCATTCCCGTTTGGCTTATTTGATCAGGTGAGTTTATCATTCCCCTATTTTATAACTTTTCCAATCGTTTTGGGACATATGCGTATCTATCCGTATTTCATACCATATATATATATACATACTCACACAAATGCATACGTGTAGTTGTGAGTGACTTAATCAAAACATACGTGCTACTTGCTTACTTGAGTTACCATTCATTCATTCGTATATTGGGATTACTATTCATTCATTCGTATAGTGGGTGCTCCTACTATTGACCAACGCCCGATTCGCTTGACAATGATCTACATACTTGTTTATGGTTTGATTATATTTACCGCACTTATCACGTTATGCTTATTTATATTGTTGTGTCAAAATTGATGATATTCTCACTCAACTTTATGTTGACAAAACTCCATTTTCTACGCATATGCAGGTTGCTTGTATTGAAGATTGAAGTTTGGACACGTAGACAAGACCTTAGGATATAAACAAGAAAATATTATTTGAGCTTACATTCATGTACTTATATTAGGGGTGAGCAGAAAACCGAATTAACTGAATCGAAACAGAATTAACTGAAAAAACCGCACCGAAAAAACCGAACCGAAGCATTAACCGACGGTTAATTTTTTGGCTTTTTGAAAAACCGAAATTTAAGTGTCGATTCGGTTATCCATTTTAAAAAAATCAAAAAAAAAACCGAACCGAACCGATTGATGATGATAAAGATTATCTAGATGATGAGGAATGAACTAAAATTTTAAAATAAATAAATAAGATGATGAATGAAGATCGCGACTAAACTTTTAATGCTTTTTAATTTATAAACTCTATTTAACAACTTTGTGTTCGTATAGTTCCACGTAACACGTGCCTATTTTTGTTTTTTGAATTCAATATATATGTGGACTGTGTTACTCTAACACATTTTTATACAAGCTTAAAATATGCATTTTCAATTTTTTTTTTTTTTTGCAATGCCAACACATAATTGAAAATAAACCGAAAATAACCGAACCGAAACCGAAATTAACCGAAAAACCAATAACCAAAAAACCGGAGGACCGAAAACCGAACGGTTTGCATATTCAAATAACCGATTACTTCGGTTTCGGTTTAGGTTTTGTGTAATAACCGAACCGAGCCGTGCTCAGCTCTAACTTATATTGTTGCTATATTTGGATATTGTGTGTATTCTTTCAATAAAATAATTAATTAGATATTGTCTCGATCTTTTTATATATGATAGTATCTTCGAGCTGTGAGCAATCGGATCACGCCCCGGCATTTCCGCCTTAGGTTGGGGTGTGACACCTGCAATTAAAAATCACTTCATTCCTTGACTTCCATATGCACCAACACATCGTGAAAATTATCCCGTGAAGAAGCTTGGCCTTCCGACGGTCTAAGTTACAAGTTTTCTGCACTACAAGAAGGTAACTCACCGAGAAGGCATATATATGATGGATTTGACACCAATTACTGATAAATTATCAGACCAACTTCGCAAAGTAATACGAGGCAAGGACGGAGACGATCACTAGAAAAGCATGCATGCATATTTAGAAAAATTAATTGGCGTACGTTGTACAAATTTAAGCGTAGGATCAGTCCAAGAAGAGAAAATGCTATGTCCCGTTTTGTATGTTTTAGTCTTTTGTATTGGTTCGGTTATGTATTTGAGGCCGATTGGTCATTTTGTATGTAATGGGCCACGGTCCCTTGTAAAGAAGCCCATTGGGCCTTATTGAATATGGCTCATGCTTCTCATGCATGCCACCCTATAAATAGTGAGCATGCCATGAGAAACACAACCTTTTTGCAAAAAACTCTTATCTCTCTAACAATTCTCATCTCTCGGCCTTCTCTCTCTCACTTATCTTTCTTCATCCGAAAATAATCTCTAGATCCGAGACCTCTTGGCTGCTTAGTGTGATTTCCGCTAGCACTATGTTAGGTTGATCCAAAGACGTTGTTAGATCCACCCGAATAGGGACCTACAATTGGTATCAGAGCTTCGGCTCACTAGTTGAGGGTTTTTGGATCACAACCTTGGGTTTTGATCTTGAGAAGAAGAAAACAAGTGCTCTTTACAAGAAAGTTCACAAAGACCTCCAAAACAAAAAAAAAATACAAAAAGAATTGGGCAAAAACTTCATAAAAATGTCTTAGAAAGTGTTCCTGGTAAAAATATAAAGTCTAGATCTAAGACGTTTTGGGTTAAAAGGTGTTAAAGCTTGGGTTACAGGTTCAAAAAGCTGGTCAAAATTGATTAGAAACAATTTCGCTTCTCATGGAATGAAAGTTTGTGCAAACAACCTTTGACCTTGTACTTATAAGGTTAGGTGAAAACAGATCCCGAGGAAGATTTCTTCTAGAAGGTTGGATTCACTTCGCTTCGCTTAGATCCATTTCGCTTCGCTTGGATCCATTTCGCTTCGCTTGGGTATGTTTCGCTTCGCTTAAATCTATTTCGCTTCGCTTGAAGCTGTTTTGTGCGAAAAAGTTGACTGTTTTGAAGATTAAACTTTGTTGAAGGCTTGTAACTACTTAGACCATGGCTAGCACTAATTTAGAGTTGTTGAAGGGTTATTTACTGTTGGAAAGCCAAGTGGGAACACCTACAAAGCCTCCAAAATATATGACCTTGGACGATAACTTTGCAGATTTCAAATGGAGATTTATGAATTATATCTTATTGACTGAGACTGATTTAATGAGATGTTTTGAACAAGGTCCTCATGTTCCCGTGACTCGCACTAATGCAAGGGAATAACTCAAGGCTCCAGAAAACTATGATTAAGCAGACAGGGACTTGTTAGCATAAGATAAGAAAGCCTATCTCATATTGACTATCGGTTTCTCAAACGAAATTTCTGAAACTCCTTGTGAACACACAAGTGCCAAGGGTCTGTGGGAAGCACTTGTTGAAAAAGTTGAGGGCAATGCCGAAATTAGGGAAAACAAAAAGGCCTTGTTAAAAGAAGCGTTCAATATATTTAATCATCGTCAAGGTGAAGCTGTTTTGGAGTTGGTAAAAAGATTTGAGAAGTTGATGGTAAGAATTAGGCTGCAAGTGTCAACATTGCAAATGCTGAGGTCAACCACAAGTTGATAAATCATTGCCATATAGCTCGAGTACCAATACTGTCACAGTCAAGAGAACTACCAATCTAAATATGATGTCAAACACTGACTTGATATCCACTATCAAGTCATTTGAAATGGATGAGCAGATGAGAATGAACAATCATCTAAGTTCTCTGAATCAAGCTGGAGTGAGTTCTGCTTCTTCAATGCCAACTGCCTTCATAAGCAAAACTCAACAGAATGTGTATCCCGTGAACACTCCCAAGTACTCCCCAAGTGTACCTTCACATCCAACAGCTTTCATCTCAACAACTAATCAATCAAATTCTTCCAATTCAAGTTCATTTCAAAAGGCGGTCGATAGTGCGGGCTCAAGCCCTAAAAGCTCAAGGGATTTCATCATCTTCAAAACCTCAACCAAGCAAACCTTCAAGTTTCTGTGAAGCACTACCCATGTTAAATGATTCCAATATCGCAATAGTTCATGCTTTTCTGTCAAGCCATGAAGAGTTGATGCAAGGAAATCTAATGCCACCACAATTTGAAGCTGGAGACTTAAGGGATATCAATCAGAAGGATCTTGAGAAGATGGATATCAAGTACCAGATGGCAATGGCAGTGCAAAGGGCTACTAACTTCATGAAGACGTACGGGAAGGATAGCTTTAATGATTCAGGCAGGAAAAGGATCGGGTTTGATAAGTCAAAGCTGCGTTGCTACAACTGTGGTGAGATGGGTCACTTTTCCCGAGAATGCACGAATCCATCAAAACCTGCCAATGATATTCATGTGACTAAGGTGACAGAGGAAGAGAACAGCAAGGCTGCAGGAAAAAGGCATGAGATGCAGAAACCAAGCAGCTCATCACAAAGAATTGGAGGTCATCCACACAAGGGCAACTCAAGCTCAAACTCAAAGGCCCTTGTCTCCCAATCGGAGGTCCAAGTTGGTGTGGATTGGGATGATCAATTCCAAGAGCTGCAGAATCCACTTAACATGGCTGGCATGGCTCTCACAAATAATGAAGCTTCTTCATCTGCTGCTGCAAGTTCTGATGCGTCACCATCAGACGAGGTAAAAACAAATCTATACACTGAAGCTTGCGTAAATAAAGTTACATATTATAGATATCTTCAGGACGAAGTTTTGAAAGAAAATTCAAAACTTCGTCAACTAAACGCTGAATATGTTAAGGCTGACAAGATATATGTTGAAAAGATTAAAACACATCACGATGATGTTGCAAATCTTAAACTTAAAATCTTTCAAGGAGAGCACAATGTCATCTATTACAAGGACATTGTAAACAAATTAAAAGATGAAATTGAAAAGTTAAAACTTGATCTTTCTGATAAACAAGAAAAGGAAAAACAGGTTGAAAGATTTGGAGCATCATCTGAACAATTAGATGATCTTATCAGAGCTCAGAGAAGTACTACAGTTAAATCAGGACTGGGTTATGATTATTCAGCGGTGCCTCCACCAATGAATGATAATTACACTTGCCTACCCCATTTTAGCTATAATACTTCTCCTGATGAAGAGATGGCCTATGGTATTGGTAAACTACTAAAACCAGTGAAATTTGTTTCAGCCGCCTCTCCATCAACAGCTCAAATTTCGTCATCTGATAACTCTAACATCAACATGACTTGTGTAGCAGGTGATGTAAATGGTGGGAAGGTTAACCAGGGTTGTAAACCAAAAGGAGAGTTAGAACCACATTTTGAATGTGTGGGTCTAACAAAATCAATTAACAATCCTGTTTATAACAAAGTGTGTGAATCAA
Source organism: Bidens hawaiensis (assembly GCF_021521415.1). Lineage (NCBI taxonomy): Eukaryota > Viridiplantae > Streptophyta > Magnoliopsida > Asterales > Asteraceae > Bidens > Bidens hawaiensis. The sequence continues at coordinate 25,076 of NW_027496712.1, forward strand.
TGATAGGAAGTTTAATGTCTAGAACAAAGAATGTATTTTGTGAATCATCAAGTTATGACAGTTGTATAAATGTTTGCAATGAAAGTGAATTTTCCTCTTCTGATTCAGAATGTGAAACTGTATTTGATGAAACTGTCAAAGTCAAGGTTAATGAATAGACTAGTCAAAGCTGCTCATCAACTGATAATAAAATTGAGAACTTAATAAAAGAGAAAGATAGTTTTGAAAATGAAAAACCAGGCACTTCAAGCAAATATGTGCCACCCAAGAAAACTTCATTTTCTCAAAATACAAATTATAACAATAGTTCTCAATATTATGATCAATTTGATAGTGATTTTTACTACTCTCAACAGAAACCTAGGCAATCAAATTATTTTGCAACTAATTATTCAAATACTTACAATTATCAGTCAGATAGAGGTCACCAACATGTTAACCAAACAACATCACTTCATCCCACATATCTCAGCGAGCAAGATGCCTATAAATGCAACCAAAGAAAATGTTGCTTCATTTGTGGAAATCCGTCTCATCTTGCAAGACATTGCAAGAACTGGCACAAACAACAAAGAGACTTCAACAATAAGTTTGGTCAGACATTTCCTAGGTATAATGCTCAAACCAAGAAAATGTCTCACCAAACTTACACTTCAGCCAGTGAGACAAACTTAGGATCCAAAAGAGCCGAAAAACCCAAGAAACCATTTTGGCTAACCCAAAGAGAAAGAAAGCGGTTAGCTAAAGGGTCTGAAGCTGAAAAGCCCAAGAGCCTCTCAAAGATTTTCACAAAGGCAAATCAAGATGATTTCGTGGTTAAGCCTAAACCAAAACGAAGGCAATCCAGAAAACTTTTCAAAAACCAAGGAAATCATAACTCAAGTTCCTCGAGGGATTGTTCTTTAGATTCTGATTCACCAAAGGACTACATTTTCAAAAATGATAAAATTAAACTTGGTGATTTTGTGTTTAACCTTCCCGAGACAAGAGTGTCTCGGGAAACCCTCCACTAACTGGTTCTTCGTGTGTATAGGGTCATCCTGGACGGCCTGTCAACAGCATTTGGTACTTAGACAGTGGTTGCACCCGACACATGACAGGAGACGAATCGCTGTTATTCGACATCAAACCATTCAACGGTGGTCACGTTTCTTTTGCCGGTGATATTGGAGGAGAAATAACGAAACAATGGAAGGTCTCGAATGGCACTTTGACATTTGATGAAGTCAATCTGGTGGAACAGCTCAACCACAACCTGCTCAGCGTCTCTCAAATATGTGATAAGAAATTTTCGACCCTATTTACTGAAAATGAATGTCTCATTCTGAAACCAGGTTTTAAAGTCCCTGAGGAGTGGATTTTGATGCGTACTCCGAGGCACAACGATGCCTACATTATGGACATGAGGAGCAATTATTCCATGCGATCTGCTTCTTGCTTGATGTCCAAGGCCTCGGAGAACGATTCATCCTTATGGCATCGATGGTTGGGTTATGTCAACTTTAAGAACTTGAACAAGTTGGTTAAAGGTGATCATGTGAGGGGTCTGCCAGTAAAATCTTTTCAATGTGCAGAAAAATGTCTATCTTGCCCTAAATACAAACAGCACAAACTCCCTCATAGGCCCAAGCTTGTCAATTCCATCAATTCCACTCTTCAGTTGTTGCACATGGATATTTTTGGTCCAATTCAACCAATGGCAATAGGTAGAAAAGCCTATTGTCTGGTTATTACTGATGACTTTTCGCATTTCAGTTGGACATTTCTGTTGGGGCACAAAAACGAGACGTCACATTTTTTGCTCAGGTTTATTGTGTTGGTTGAGAATCAAACTGATAAGAATGTGAAATGTATCAGAAGTGACAACGGCACAGAATTCTGCAACAAGGTGGTGAATGAATTCTGCCAAAACAAGGGAATCGTTCATCAACTCAGCGCACTTTACACTCCCGAACAAAATGGGGTGGCTGAGAGAAGAAACCGTACTTTGGTGGAAGCCGCTAGAACAATGCTCTCATATTCCAAACTACCATTGATTTTCTGGGGTGAAGCCATCAACGCTGCTTGCTTTACCCAGAATCGTGTGCTGCTGAACAAAAGACTGAACAAGACTCCATATGAAGTCTTCTATGGAACGAAGCCAAAGGTAAATTTCTTCAGAATGTTTGGATGTCCCTGTACCATACTCCAAACAAATGTTGGAACAACCTCTAAGTTTGCTGAAAAGGCGGATGAGTGCTACTTTGTTGGTTATTCTGCTGATAAAAGTGCTTATCGTGTGTATAACAAGAAATCAAGAGTAATCTTGGAGTCCTTAAACATTGATTGGCAAGAGTTAAACCCTACTGATGCACACAATGGTCCGGACTTGATGGTTGATTATGAAGGATTGTTCAAGCAATTTCGGGGAATGTATATGACACCCACCACACCAACGGTTTCCCCTGTTGCTTCTTCACTTGTCTAACCAGATGATGATCAGTCTATCCTGGTGCTTGCTGTTTTGAAAGATCTTGGACATGTTGACATAGCTGCTCCTGCACCCATACTGAATGTACAACCAATGGCTAACCAACAAGCCCCAATTGGTGATGAGCAGCCCTCTGCCGACACCACTGAAATGCTAGTTGTTGAAGACACAACTGATTCAGATTCTGATTCATATATGTCAGCCGACAACAATCAAAATGTTCAAGATGATCAAGCAGAGCCACCCCCTGCAGAACCAAGTGTGGTGGAATCTGTCCCCACACCTCCCTTAGAAGAAGACAATCAAGGTCCTGTAATGGAGGTTGATGCATCATGTGTGTAGGTTGAACCCAGTCCGAATGAAACTTCTGATAACACCAACACAACTTCTGTTCCAGCTGTTGCTGTTCCATTCTATGACAACCTATGGGAAGGTCCCATTGCTACAGAACATTTGGTTGACCCACAAGAAGACGGAGCTAATCCTCAACCGAGTGTTTCTGTCCCTGCAACCACTGTCTTCCATCCCATAGAGAGCCTGACCATCCAACTTGAGGCCACACCAGTCGAGCATGTCAACCAAATTCCACAGCTGCCAATTCATCGTCGAAATCCGACTGAGAACATCATCGGAGATCCGTCCGCTAGCATCCAAACACGCAGTACTTCCGGTAACATTAACAAATATCTTTTTGCTTGTTTTGTTTCTCAGGTGGAACCCAAGGACTACAAAGTCGCACTTAAAGACAACTCCTTGGTAGAGGCCATGCAAGAAGAGCTGTTACAGTTTAAGAAGCTAAATGTTTGGAGGCTAGTAAAGAAACCAGAAAATAAAAGGCCGATTGGAACGAAATGGGTGTTCCGAAATAAAAGGGATGACAAGGGGGTGATCATCAAAAATAAAGCCCAGCTTTTTGTACAAGGGTTTTGGCAACGTGAAGGTCTTGATTACGCTGAAGTCTATGCACCGGTGGCAAGACTGGAAGCAATTCGCATCTTTCTGGCATACGCCTCGTACATGAACTTCAAAGTGTATCAAATGGATGTGAAGACGGCTTTCTTATACGGGAAAGTAAAAGAAGAGATCTATGTCAGTCAACCTCCAGGTTTTGAGGATCCATCTCATCCTGATCATGTTTACCGTCTTGACAAAGCACTATATGGTCTTCACCAAGCACCTCATGCATGGTATGCCACACTGGCTGATCATTTAGTGAAGAATGGTTACAAGAGAGGAATCGTCGATCAAACACTCTTTTTCAAAAAGGTCAACAGTGATTTGATTCTGGTTCATGTATATGTCGATGACATTATCTTCGGGTCCACGAATGAGGATCTGTGCAAGGAGTTCTCTGAGGTTATGCAAAAGCGATTTGAGATGAGTTCCCTAGGGAAGATGACTTTCTTCCTGGGCTTACAAGTTGAGCAAAAGAAGGACGGGACTTTGATTCACCAAGAAAAGTACGTTCAAGACATTGTTCAAAAATTTGGTTTCATGGACTCATCATCTTTCATGACACCAATCGCCACACGACCTGTTCTAGCTCCTGATCCATCGGGAAAACCAGTCGATCAACACCTTTACAGGTCAATGATTGGTTCCCTGACGTATCTCACTGCAAGCAGACCGGACATCATGTTCCCTGTTTGTCAATGTGCCAGATACCAGTCAGACCCGAGAGAATCCCACATAATGGCTGTCAAGAGTATTTTCAGATACTTGAAGGGTAGACCGCGTTTGGGTCTTTGGTATCCAAAGGAATCTCCCTTGGAACTTCATGCCTACACCGACAGTGATTATGGGGGATGCAACTTGGACAGAAAGTCTACATCTGATGGATGTCAATTCCTGGGAGATCGGTTGATCTCATGGCAGTGCAAGAAACAAGTCACCGTGTCCACCTCCACAACCGAAGCCGAGTACATTGCTGAATCCAGCTGCTGCTCTCAAGTGATATGGATCCAGCATCAGCTGCTGGAATACGGTTTGAATTTCTATGGATCAACGATCAAATGTGATAATGAGGCGGCCGTTGCAATTGTTAAAAACCCGGTCCAGCATTCAAAGACTAAGCACATTGACATCCGAATACATTTTATTCGTGATTGTTATGATCGTAAGCCTGTCGACATAAAAAGGGTCCATACTGACTATAACTTTGCAGATCTCTTTACTAAAGCTTTTAGTCGTGCTCGATTTTTGTTTCTCGTTGAGTCGTTGGGCATGATTTCTTTTGAGTAGACCTTATCTTTTAATTTTTAAAACTGTAAATATTTTTCAAATATGTCACACTTTTAGAGGGAGAAAATGAGTTAACTTTAACTCACCAAAAAGATTTTACATTTACATTTAGAAAAACAAAAATCAAGTCACTTGACTTATCAAAAAGATTTTAATTTCTATATATAATATTAATTTCTTCCTTACACCTATTTAAGAAAAACTTAAAAAAAAATTCAAAAAGTGGTGTCCCGCTTAGAGGGAGCTCCTTCGTAGAGGTAGTTGGTAATTTTAATATTTTTAATTAAGAATTAGATCTGACCCTATGGAAAATGATAGTACATTGGTTTTTAATGATTCTAGCGCGTTAAAAGAATAGAACAAAAGGCTACAAGGTCATTCATAGATGTGTAGGTAGGCTTGACAAACAAGTAAGTGTTGGATGGTATAAACCTAAATTCCTGCCGGTACTAGTATATACTATTATGAGGCGGTTGCATGATTTCGTAAAGTCATATTCATGAAGGCTAAAATGTAACTATACATGTCATACCCAAGCCTCTCTTTACTTAATCACAGTAGTCTTATGAAAGTCAGTGTCAATTTTAAATTTCATTGAGTAAAGAAAACAATCAAGAAAAGCAAGAAAAAGAAAACAAAAGAGTCAGAAAAACAAAGAAAAAGAGTCAGAAAAGGAGTCAGTCCTAGGAATTTTAACTTCTGCTTTATTTCTTCATTTATTTTCGACTCAAGCCTTGGACTTTCTACGTTTGTAGTCATACAAGATCTGATTGTTAAGGCCCTGAGTCTTCTGCTTTGTTTTATTTTCTTTCATTTGTTCAAGCCTTGGACTTTCTCTGCGCGATAATATGGTATTATCTGACCTGATTGTTATGGCCTGAACTTCTGCTTTATTTTAATCTTTCTAGATCGAGTCAAGTGTGCAAAGCACAAAGTGTCAAGTGTACAGTGTACAATAAGTCAAGTTTGTTAATAAGAATATTGTGATCAACTAAGAAAGGTTTAAGTCAAGTTGAGGTGATATGTTAACACAAAGTAGGCCCGAGATATGATGAAATCAGTAACATGTCTGATTAAGTGGGGACCACATAAGCACCGTACCTAATTGTACTTCAAACGTATCATTGTTGGCATCAAAACACTTGTCAAGTTAAAAAGGAGGACAATATCTACAGTCAATGATGAACCTGTGTCACAATAATTTCAAAATAGAAACGCGATATAGGGCTTTGCAAATCAATATGATTCCATGTCGTGATCGTTCTTTGTAAATTAACTAAAGAAAAGAACTATGTAAATTAATTTAATATTATTGTTTTTAACTTTAAAATGTCTTAAATTTTTTGTTTTATTTTTGTTTTCTAAAATATTAAGTATCTGCATAGTTTAATATCTTAAATTTTATTTTTATTTATCTTATTTTATCTCTAATTTTAATTTTAATTTTAATTTTATCTTTGATTTTATTTCAGTGTCTTCTTTTATTATGTTTTGTTTTGACAAAAGAGATCAATCGTGCAAATGTTAACGCTTATGACCCACAAAAGAAAATATTATAAACTATCAAGTGTGTGGATTCGGTGGGTAAATGTTTTTCGGGTTTGAAAATGCAAACTGTTTTAAAGACTGAGGACTGAGAGTGTATTTTCGGTGAATACTCGCGATTTTTTAACCTTATCACGAGATAGGTTGACCCTATATATAAGGGAAACCTAAAATATCTTTCACTATTCACCAAACACTTTTATCTTTTACTCTCTTCTCTCTCTCATCTTCAAACCTTCAAACCCTAATCTTCTTCCATATTTCAAAGAATCTGGCCCTCATAATCACAAACATGTCGTTGAATCCTGAGTATCCACCCTCGGTATAACTTCAGAACACTATAAATCATTTCATCTTCATGTCTCTGGGTTCTCGTGGATCGAGACGACGGTTCAGATGAACCGTCGGCTAGATCTACGGCTGATCTTCATATGAGATTGATTAATGTATTGTGTATAATCTGTTGTTGGACTTATTGATCTTGATTATCATCATAAATTATTAGAATTAGGGTTGTTTATGTAAAGTTTGTAGATTTAGGTTTTCGTTCAGATGTTCTAAGGATGAATTGACCAAGTAAACAAAGGAGGTTCAGGCTCAAACTTTCCAGAAACTCAATTCGCATCTAGGCGACCATGTGAAAAGAAAATGGAAGATCAAAAAGGGGCTAAGTACAGATCTTCGCATGAATAGGTTTTTCGCTTCGCCTGGTTATGCGAAGCGAAACACGTTTCTGTTTCGCTTTGCTTGACCTCATGCGAAGCGAAACATTTTTCTGTTTCGCTTCGCTTGACCTCATGCGAAGCGAAACGTATTTCTGTTCGCTTGACCTCATGCGAAGCGATGGATTGTTTGTTTCGCTTTGCTTGACTCCATGCCAAGCGAAATAAGGCCTCATGCGAAAATCCAACACTTAGCAAAATTTTCAGAATCTTAAACCTGATGCTACTGGACTGTTTTTGAACCAATGAACTGTTTGGACTTTTGGACTGTTTTGGACTTAATCTTTGTACATTGTAGACAAATTAACTTGTGAACATATACTAAAACTAACTTATCACCTAGTTCAAACTAAAATGTATAATTTTTCTTTATAATATGTAAATACTTAATGCTTATGTATATATCTTATTTATGTTGTTTGTTTCTCAATGATGATTCTCATGATCTCTTGGTTTAACTTTCAGGGTCATAATAATTTTTGTGCCCTCGGGTTGCCAAAGTCAAAGGCAGACAAAGTGTTTACCTCCATGGTTAAGGGGCTCAAGCAATCACCCCTTGCTTATGCTATCACTGCCAACCCAGCTGTTTACTATAAATGGATCCTGGACTTCTGGGCGTTTGCCAAGGTTGTCGATGATTCTCTATCTTTCACAACAACCGTGGCAAGACAGGAGTTGACTATTTCAGAAGCAGACATCAGACGGGTATTGAAGATTGCTGACCAGCCAGATCATACATACGAAAGGGGAAACAAGAAGAAGCTGGTCGGTTTTGTTGAACAGATGGGATACGACACGGAATGGAGGAGCCTCGAAAAGAGTCACCTTCCACCATACTGGAGGTTCTTATTCCACATAGTCGCCCATTGTCTGACTGATATTCGTGGAGGATTCGATAGTATGAGTTCAGACTGGGTTCGTATTATGTCTGCTTTGACGACTCGAGAGAAGTTCAATTACTCTCGAAGGATATTCTTGTGCATGCTGGGAAACATCAAGAGTGGTGCTACATGGCTCATGTACCCGAGATTCGTGCAGCTGCTATTAGACGATTTAATTCCAAATGTTCCACGACCGGGGACCAAAAAGGCCAAAGACAAGAAGTCACTTCCCGAGCCATACCATGTAAATGAGATTAAAGCTTCGGTTTTTGGTGTATTGCTGAGCACCAAGGGAAGGGGCATCAGTATCAAGGACCAAGGCCGGGTCCTAAGTTTGGGTTATTTAAGGAGACAGAGCCTGCTGGGGAAGAGGCGTCAGCTGAGGGTGAAGATGATGATGAACCCGAAGTTGAAGGTGAACAAGATTCATCATATGAGCCGGCCGAGGATCGAACAAAGGCCAAGCATGACTTGAAGAGAAAAGTGGCTGAAAAGGGCAAAGTGATAGAACTTGAGGAGAAAGAAGAAGACCAACCGCCCCTGAAGCGCTTGAGGAGACTTGGAGACTCCCAGAAGTCAATCAAGTCTCTTGTCAAGTCTCCCTCATAAGACAAACCCTCCGACCAACCAAAAATCACCAAAGAAGCCCTGGCCCAAGCCCTCAAGACACTAGACGTAACCAAGATACAAATCCCTGCCTACAAGATACTAAAAACCAGAAAGAAAACCAACGCCAAGACCCTACTTCATGACTCACCAGAATCCTCACCTGAACTCTCACCAACAGACCAACCAATTTCAACATTCTTACCCTAAATACCTTCCTTACCACACTCACCACCCCAACAATAAACCCAACCCGAACCTTCTCAAGCCTCAACGCCACCTACCCAACCAACCACATCCATATTCACTTCATCAATTTTCAGCTCACCAATACAAACAACAAGCTTATGGAGCAAAACCATCCTTACTTCCCCAACCCAAACCGTCACACCATCTACAACACAACCAACACAACCCACCACTATAACTTCATCAATCCTTACCCAAGCCATCACCCTACCTTTGCCAACAACCTCACCTCCCATAACGACCACCATCCACCATTATCTCACCCAAACCCATCTCCCGAGGGATGTCTTCGACACCTCCATGCCGATCCTATCCTCGATAGGATCGTCGCACTGGAGGAATCCAACGCTAAGAGGGCGGAAAGAGAAATTGTGCTCTTCAAGTTCATCAAGGAAATGAAACAAAAGGCGTTGGAGGATGAGGAAGAAAAGGCTGCTCTGAGGGAAAGGATAAGGGTGTTGGAAGAGCAGAAGGAAGCAAGTGACGCTCTTGCTGAAAATCAAAGATTGCTGACAAACACCTTCCACACCCAAATCCAGAACCTACAAACATTGATGAACCGAGAGGCCTCTGAGAACGCTAATCTGAGAGCAGATCACACTAGACTTGGAGATAGACTGACTACACTTGAAAGAGACTTACCAAGTGCTAGTGCTCTCAGATCTAGTGTAAACAAGAAGATAGAAGATGCAACGAGAAGGTGGATGTTGAAAAGGAAGCTACAAACTCAAGAGTTGCAAATTTGGAGAATCAGCTTGCTTCCTCCGCCTCTCTCGATACGCTCAGAGCAGAAATGGAGGCCATAAAAGAAAAGATCAAGGAACAAGATCGTCTGAATGAGCTACAGCTCAAGACGAATGAAGACATGGTGAGTAAGTACCAAGCGGCCTCAGACCTCATGGGCATTCAAGAAGATGAATTTCATGGTCTGGAGGATAGGCTTGACGCTGTATTTGGGACTTGGAGAAGGTCTGGTGAGACTTCTCAAGTCAGTGGTTCACAGCCTACCGCAGGTCCTTCTGTGACCGTGCGAGGAGTTCAAGCTGTTGTGTCTGAAGGAGAGGCGACTATTGGTCAGTTAGTACAACAGGGCGTCCAATCTAGCGGTGTTGGTTGTGGATATGATGGTGATGATGATGGTGATGAAGAAGATGATGAGGAGGAGGAAGATGACAACGATGATGAAGTTCATGATAGCTTTGATGATGATGACAATGATGGTGATGAAGATGGAGCAGGTGGAGACGAAGGGGCAGGGGCAACAGGAGGTAGAGGTGGAGATAACACTCAATCACCTCCACTAGCTCAACATGACGTTCAAGAACCTGCTGCTCACGACTCGGCTGGCAAAGTCAGGGAACACGACACACAGATTACTGACATGTATAAAGATTTATTTCCTGATGACTTTGCAGGTGCTATGGATGACTTATCGAAGCATGAAAGAACTTGAAGCAACTTATTAATCAAAATACAGAGGCGAGAGTTGAGGACGATTACATCAATTACTCACCAAATCCCGACACTCCTCTTGCTCAAGTTCAGACTACAGAAACTCCTGTTGTTGATCCCGTCTCTACTCCAACTGATGAATTGACACAGGAACCACTAAAGAGAAAGAGAAAGAATCATATAGTGTCAAGTCGTGCATGCGCCCGCGATCTCATATATCCTTACCACGATGATTCGCTGATCGTATATGCGAAGTATAACAAGGAGAACGCATGCTGGGCGATTAGGCGATACAGTGGTGATCTGATATATCTCAACCATCATGAGCTGAAGTCACTACCAGAGCTTGACCTCAATTATCTTCGAAAAGCTCTAGGTCATGGTGCGGTTAGGAGCACTCTGGATAGTTGGATCCCAGATTATCTTCATCGACAGTCAAAGGTCGATTACAAGGAGTTTGAGCCAAATAAGGGTCGGAAGTACAAGAACCCAAGAGAAATAGACCCAGTCACCGGAGAGCCACGAACCATGTGGAGATACAGGGCACCAAAGAATTGTCATATCATCTACCATGGAGAGCCCTTTGTTCCCAACATCCTCCAAGACTTCACAGGCTGGGAATTTGACAACACAACAGGGGAGGCCGTCATACGCTGCAAAGATCTGCCTGAGATTCGCGTATTTGACGAGCATGAGCTAATAGGGTTTGCATATAGAAGATATCAAGAAGCTCTACAATTCACCCCTGGGAACCGTCGAGGACATCAGTCGTCAGAACACAGACCGGATAGTGGAAGCCTTCAACAAATTTGTTAGAAGAGTTGTTGAACTTCCACTACCCGAGGACGGCTGGCTTGATTACGACACCGACGGGTTCCAATACTAAAGACTAGAGGGAGATTGTTAGGTCCCGTTTTGTATGTTTTAGTCTTTTGTATTGGTTCGGTTATGTATTTGAGGCCGATTGGTCATTTTGTATGTAATGGGCCACGGTCCCTTGTAAAGAAGCCCATTGGGCCTTATTGAATATGACTCATGCTTCTCATGCATGCCACCCTATAAATAGGGAACATGCCATGAGAAACACAACCTTTTTGCAAAAACTCTATCTCTCTAACAATTCTCATCTCTCGGCCTTCTCTCTCTCACTTATCTTTCTTCATCCGAAAATAATCTCTAGATCCGAGACCTCTTGGTTGCTTAGTGTGATTTCCGCTAGCACTAAGTTAGGTTGATCCAAAGACGTTGTTAGATCCACCCGAATAGGGACCTACAGAAAATATATGAAAATACATCCTTAATTTTCATGGGTTTAAGAGTGGTTCCCGTGTCAAAATTGCGTGAGTGATTGCTCAAGTATTGAACGGCTAAATCCCTTTATTTTCGTCCCTTCGGGCCCTGTTGAAGTTTCCCGGTTGCAAGTAGTGTAATTATGTAATTACATCGTAATATAATTACACTATGTTGTAATTACACTACACTATAATAGTATAATTACACTATGTTGTATATATAATTACTTTACTTGCTTCTCATAATTAGTACGCTAATTTAATGTGTATTTGATCCAAACCCTACAAAATACAACTTAGTTTTCTTTTCTTTTTTTTCCATTTTAGTGATTACTAAACAAACGAACTTCCTGCCAAACAGTTCACGAACTGTTCATCAAACAGTCGGTTCGTTTACAGACCTATTAGTAAGTGTTTAATTTTTACCTAAATTAACGATTAGATTGGTTGAATCGATTAGGTTGTAATGTCTTAATTTTGTACATCACTACTATACAAAAGGATTATCACATACAAGCATTTACCAATGGGAGCTTTTCGTTGATAAATACCCGCAAATCCCAAAACATTTAGAAAGGCTGCTTGAATAAACTAGTATGTTGCTACCAACAGACATGTAGTGCGGGAAATATGCACTTTCGTCGTTTGGAGAACCATGTTACTGAGGACTATCCTTCATTAAAATTACCGACAGAAGTTATGTCTGTTAGGGTTAAAGGACTTCGTCGGTAAACTGTCAGTCAGTAATGCATCATTAATGGATCCATCGATAATCTATCACAAATCAGGTTATTCATGATCATATTTCCAACAGTTGTTTACAAGCATAATTCCACACGTCAAGAAGATCAAGACTGTGGATTGGTTAATGGTAAGTGTATAATTTGTATTCCATCTTACTTGGCATTTAGTGGTCTTAACTCTTAAGGGGTTGACTAAGGTACTGTTTGTTTTTTCAAAGGTAAAATATACGCAGTCTGTAAACCACATCTGCAGACATTTATAGAAGAAGAAGTGGACCTAACCTCTGCAGTCTACAGAAAGAAGACTGTTTGTTTTTTAACGTCTGTAAATTGCTAAAATAAACTGCTAGTGGTGTACAAAGTGTGATAGTGGGTGGTGCTGCTGCTGGATGGTGATAGTGGTAGTGGTGGGTGGTGGTGACGGATGGTGGGGTGGTGGTGGATGGTGGCGTTGGTGGTGGCGGTAGAAGGCTGTAGAAGGTGGTGGTGGGTGGTCAACATTGGTGGCGAACGGTGGGTGGTGGTGGTGGTGGTGGTGGATGGTGGTGGTTGGTGGTGGATGGTGGTGGTGGCGGACGGTGGTGGTGGGTGGTGGGTAGACGGTGGTGGTGGTGAACGGTGGGTGGTGGATGGTGGTGGTGGGTGGTGGGTGGTGGTGATGTTGGACAATGGGTGTTGGTAGGGTATGATGTTTTAACCCTTTGCAAATCTTAAAAGATCTCAGAATTGGATGGGCTAAGTCTGCACCAAGAAGAGCTTGCGCAGACGTTTTTTAATGAAACGTTTTCGAGAAAACAAACAGTCTGCAGATAGCAATGTCTGCGCGTGTTCTGCACGGTGCAGACAAAAGAGCCTGCACAAACCTTTTTCAGAAAAACAAATAGACATTTATATTTCAAATAGTGAGGGTTGGATACTATTAGTTGATAAAAAAAATATTAAAATAAAATAAAAACCACTAAAAAATTAGCATTTAGTAACAAATTAAAATTTTGGATTTAATTAGAAAATCAAACAAATTTGATATTCAAGAATTTTCTTAAAGCATAACTTTGATTATCAACCAGTGGCGGAGCCAGGAATTTTTTCATGTGGGTTCGGGATTTTTCAGTACTCGATTTTTTTCTATCATCAAAGTTTTCGAGCCGATGGGTTGGGTTAGTCATTCGGCCAAATAAATAAAACGCAATATCGCAGTTATAACAAATTCCCAATATATCACAAAAAACGACGACAGATTAGATGAAGAAAACGGCATCGTTGGCTCTCTCTAAAATTCAAGTTTTTGTTTTTCGACAGGGAACGGTGAAATGTTTCCGGAGATTTCGTGATATTGGGTTCGCTCATTGAAAAAGAATAGGTTTGCTCGTTAAATCGTACCTATAAGTTATATATAAAACCGAAAATTGACCGGGTTTGGCTAAACCCGGTAGGATGTACGTGGCTCCGCCGCTGTTATCAACTCCGACAAAACAAAATGTAATTTCCGACCAAATATGCCGTTGCTATTTAGTCACATTCATACCAACAACGATTGTTATGGAACAAAAAGAAAACTAATTTGTTCAACCAACATAAATGCCGTTAAAGTTGATCTCCGACAACCTGAAAAGACAAAAATTAATGCCCTGCATGGGCGTAATGCAAGGACAGTTTATGAAGAAAATACAGGGCCATCCAAAGTGTGCCCAATTGTGTCACCCGCTTGCGACATGAATGACTTTATTAAAAAGTAAATAAAAGAGAGAAAAGAAAAGAAAAAAGATTAGCCTGGTAAAACTTGGTGACTATTGTGCTGAGTTTTCTTATAACTCTAATCCTGAATTTACAACATCTACTACGAGGCTTGAACCTTCAACTTACTTTAAAAAAATAAACACCATTTAACACACATTGATACCTGCCAATAGGCTACAGGCTATTTGGTAGGTATTATATACGTCAATATTGTACTTTGTAAGGACGCTTGTCTGTATACTAGTACACTTAGAGTAGTGGATGAATATTTGTGTTGAGTTTCACAAACTAGTGTATACATTTTTGGATTTCATGAAGTATGTATATTTTTTCGCACTTAAAATACGCAATCTTCTTTCATCAATGGTTATTGTGTAGAGTTTTCTCATAATCCTAATCCTAAATTTACAACACTATCTACTACGAGACTCAAACCCTCAACCTCAAAAGAAGGAACACCATGAAAAGAAAGGTTTTGCTTCGTCTCTGCTTGAATAAAGAAAGCTTTCTACTTACCACACATTGATAACACTAGGCACTAGGCTGCAAGCCTTTGGTTTGTATTTATATACATCAATACTATATATTTTATAAAAACGATTTTCAAAATACTAGCACACCGAAGGGCGCGTTCGTTTGACAAAATTATAGGAATTCAAATCCTGCGACATGTTATGTTCGATTCAATAAGAGATGGAAATAGAATTTAACTAAATTCCAATGAAATCTCATGTTAAATGGAATTCACATTCCAATTTGTAAGGAAAGTTGATAAAAACCAATTGAATGTTTTAACATGCACCACAACCCACCCGCCCGCCCACCCCATTACATCCCTACATGGGATAGGGGTGGGTCGGGTGAGTTGAGAGAAAAGGAGGAGAATTCTAACTCCATTAGCAATTCACCAACCGAACACATTATACGTTTTTCAAACATTTGCATTTCATTTTCAATTCAAAATCTAATTTGAATTCCTTTAGGTCCTGTTCGTTTCAAGAATTTGGAAGGAATTCTAAGGAATGAGATTTTAACTCCCATGAATTGATATGTTCGTTTCATTAAATGGAAGAATGAGAATGAAAACTAACTCCCATCAAATCCCATATTTCATAGGATTTTAAAATTCCACCTATTTTAAAGGATTGTTAAGGATTTTCTTATTAATAATAAAAACCCCTCCAAAAAAATTCAAAAAAAAATAATAAAAAAATCATAACTCAAAATATAAATAAAAAACGAAAAATGTAAAAAAACTAAAACGTTTCCGCCTTTGCCCTCGTTCTTAAAAAAACCCCCGAAAAATGAGCCGAAACTGAAAGTCGACGAAAAGGAAACACAAACCAAAACTGAACCGAATTGATGAAAACCCAAAAAATCGATCAAAACGAAACAAAAAAACTAAAACCGAACAGAAATGAAACATAAAAAACCGACCACAACGAAACAAAAGGCCGAAAACGAATCCGTAACCGACCAAAAACAGACAAAAGAAACCGAAACCCAACCCGTCCAGTGCTCCAAAACCGACCAAAAAGAAACAAAGGAAACCGAAACCCAACCCGTCCAATGTGAAAACCCGTGTCAGCTCAAAACCAATTCCAATACATATTAACCAACCAAACACATGATAGGGATTCTCAAACATTCCATTCCATTCCATTCCAATTCCAATTCCAATTCCAATTCTAATTCCAAATCCTTTAAAAAAAATCCGTGAAACGAACGCACCCTTAAAAAAAATTTTGTGAACCAAGCGCTCCCTAACTATTGGATGAATATATTGAGTTTCACAAGCTAGCGTATACATTTTTATTGGATGAATATATGTGCTGAGTTACAGAAGCTAAGTATGCATTTTTATTTGATTTTTTTTAGCGACGGAACTTTATTAATCACCGATTAGCAAGAAGTTAGATGGGCAAAGAAAATAAAGACTACATGAAAGCATAGGATTTTTCACTCATCTGTCCAAAATACCTTACACTTATTTTTCCTACTTGATAACCAATAAAAAAAATGCATAACATCATCATACAACTTCTTTCTTAGCCACACTTAACGAAGAATTATCCATCCAATCCATTAAATCTGGAAGAAATCTTAAAATAAGTAATTTCACATCAAACCATCTTTCAACCAAAATCCAAATGTTATTTACCGTGTTACAATTACCAAAAACATGAAGAGTAGATTTCGTTCAGTCATTACACAAGGGGCATAGAGTGGATTGGACATCAATACCTATGGCCATTAAATTAATTTCAAAGACATCAAGGAAAGAAATATTGTACAATTTATGCCGTTCAGTCGCAAAGACATAATGTTCCCTCACGGAATATTTGTTTTTCACTCACATCCTTATCTATCTATGGTACTTGGTTTATTTAATCATCGTGTTCATTTTGCATGTTCTTACATCTGATCTCGTTTTACGTACAATTTGCATATTGCAAAGTTTCCGGGCAACATTTCAGTAAACTACCCGACACAAGAATTCAAGGAAGGCGTCCAAACGAGATCAGAATGACATGAAATTTTACATCACACCTTAGTACCATGAAAAATAGGTTCCCAAAGAAAAGAAAATTTGGTTTCGGGTATCTTTGTTGTATTTTCTATGTATAATATTTTTGGCAATACCCTTTTTTCCACATTTCAATCTTCCTGCGTATATTATTTTCTTCTCTTCCATTTTAACACAAACATTTTGGTCAAGCTAACTTTTTTCTGTGATTTAAAGTTCACACAAAAATAAAATGAATGAAGTCCAAAATATGGTTATTAATATAGTTACGAATCGTGGCACTTTAGATAAATATATTTTTAGATAAACGTGGACCATTACCCAATGATCACATGACCGGCTTGCTTTATGTGTATATAATATTTTTTCTATTGTGTATGTGTTGGCGTATAGATTAGTAGGAATTTTGTATAGACTGTATAAATTGAATAATTATCAAAATTAACATGTTGACTTAAAAGAATGTGATAATAGTCATGAAATTTATTCGATCACCACTTAACTAGCAATTAACCAGCGGCGTGTTCTTTCTGCGTAATAAGACGAAAAAAGGCGCTTGAGAAAAAAAAAATCATGTGTATATTTTTGCAAGATGGCGCAAGAAAAATGATGGCACGACGC
Source organism: Bidens hawaiensis (assembly GCF_021521415.1). Taxonomy (NCBI): domain Eukaryota; kingdom Viridiplantae; phylum Streptophyta; class Magnoliopsida; order Asterales; family Asteraceae; genus Bidens; species Bidens hawaiensis. The sequence continues at coordinate 42,162 of NW_027496712.1, forward strand.
GTGAGACGTAAGAGTTGGCGTGAAAGATGAATGGTTGGCGCGTAATCAGATAGTCAACGCTACTATAATCATTCAAAAAAGTCAGGTTATTTTTATAATTTTTTGGCATATTTAGTTAATCATTCAAACGCTAAATTATATATAGTTTGATAATTCAATTAAACGCTCAATCAATTACTTATTTTGTTGCAGTCACAAGATATTCAATTGATTTGTAATTAGTTGAAAGAAGTTAATGAAGTAGTTTTCCAATACGCTCCTACTTGCAGATGGCCAATTGGATCGAAACTAAATTGAAAGAAATTTCAATTTTGCTACCGCGTAGTTTATGATATCAACGGTGATCTTTGGTCACGTACCCATTGTGCGATTAAGCACTATTGTACTGGATCATTTATTATGTTTTAAACTAACTCATTATTCGACTATCACATATGGTTTAACTAAAAAAATTAAATAACTAAATAAAAAAAAGAAAAAGAATATAACTGGTTGAGGCTACATGGGCCCCACCCCTCTTCTCTCGGGTGCCTGTTAAGCGGGTGGATTTTTAGTGCGTGTGACACACTATTTCAAGGTGTTAAAAGATGATGTCGTAATGGATGTTAGCCCACAATGCATAGTTTTATAATGACGATTGGTTCCAAACATATTTGTAGAATTGGCAATTTGGCATCAATGTTTAGCATTCTCATCCTATCCTTCAAAATCTAATCTTGTGATGGGAGTTTGTAAATTATAGATTGGGATTTTAAGTGGTTGTGAGTATAATTATATGGTGGAGAGAGAAAAGATATTGATTTTTTATAAATTTTGGGAAACAAAGTTTGCCCCTATTTATTTTTTAACATTTGTTGAATTTGTTGTGAATAAAGAGGAGAGAAGATTGTAATGACAGAAGTATAAAAAAATATTATTTAATTAAACAGAAAAGAAAAATGCAGTGTTTTTTGGAGTTTTTTGCCAAAATGGGATGGGTGGAAAAAATATTTATCAAATTAAGTGATTTGAAACTTATTTAGCAAAATAGGTATTTTATTGGAATATTACATTTTCTCACTCCTAATTTTAGTGAATAAAAGTAATTGTTATTAAAAAATGTCAATAATATTAAAGCTATAAAAGTAAATGGCTAGTAATTTTTAAAAATGTATTACATCAAAATATAGTTATGTTTATTATATCTGTTTATTATATATCATACAAATTATGTACAAAGTAAATGCAAAATATATAAAACATGAATAAAAAATTATACATGAATGATAATTGTTTAATATATCAGTTTAACGAGAAAAGACTTTTTTTTTAAATATTTTTCCATCAAAATTGATCCAAATAATTAAATGCATCTGAATATGCAAAAATATTTTTTCAAAACTATATAAACTTCAAGAATAAAACTAATGGTCGTTGTGTTGGATTGAAACATAGATAAACACAAGCATGTCACTACCGAATATTCCATTTTTTTTTAAACTACATTTAAAAAGAATTAAATATATTACACAAATTGAAGATAAAAAAAAGAATGTTCACACCGCTTCTGATAATATCAATTAGCGACGATTTTTAGGGTCTTTAGGGGCGACATGCGGCATCCCTAAAAGTGGTTTTCCTTGTAGTGAATGTTGCTCGGTCGTTATCTGTTCGTATCGTTACCGGTACAATATTGACATTCGGTATAGTTTACGACATAATCTAAGAAACAGTTTAATTAATATAGTAATTACAATAATAATAAAATTTTGAAATTAGTTTTTGAAACCTCTTATATGTTCTATAAACCTATTAGCTGATTAAAAAAACATTTTTTGAATAAACTTTTAATAAAAGATACGATACAAAATTAAACAACAATATTCTTAAACAACTGTATTCTTTGAATGTCATTCGAAGAAAAGTATTCTTTGAAATATATTAAAACGATATACATATATTAAAAAGACACGGAATTTAAATACTTGGAACATCAAAATAAGTTTCACTAATTTAATGTAATATTACTGACATTTATATTATTGTAATAATATAAGAGGGAGTTTTACTTATCTTTTATTTTAAAAAATAAGAATTGCTTTTATCCACTAAAATTACTAAATTAAGAGTGAGAAAATGTAAGATTACAACAAAACACTTATTTTGATAAATAAGTTTTAAATCACCTATGTTAGTAAATAGTTTTTTCACCCGTCCCATTTTAGTAAAAAACTTGTGTTTTTAGTGTAATTATAGAGATTGGGATGAAGGATAGGTTGAGAATGCTTTAACTGAAACTTTATAGAAGTCAATACTAACTTGTCAAACTTATTGGTCAAGATGACCATTTTGGTGATTTCTCCTGTCTAATTTGTAGGCACTAGATCTCTCTTACAAAACATGTTGGGGAAAGTTCAGAGAAAACAAGTTTGTTATCGAAGATCAGTCGATATCCTGGGTTGTCAATTTAGCATAAGTTGCTAATGATAATAGTTTTAAAACACAAAAGCCCTCGGATCATTCGATATATCACAAACAAAAAAGGGACAAGACAAAAACATCAAAATCAACATGACTGTTACATCACAGTTTAAAAGAAAAAAGAAAACATAACAAAAATTAAAATTCTTCGTTCAAATCCACCAATGTTATTGTCTTGCTGGATCGAACGTTGTCACAAACAAACTTGATAACAAACACAAAAACAAAGCGAAGAAACGTATAAGTTGTTACAAGTTGGTCGTCAAACCACAATAACAGAGTGCAAGTTTGCAAGTATGTATATCATTCAACCAGAGTGTCATCCTCATCTTTGTCTTCTTTAAGCGCGTACCGACTGAAATGGCTAACGCGAAACTTCCATTCACCTTTAACCGGATCATAAGAGACAAACTCAGCACCTTGATCCTCAGCTTTCTTCTTCAACATTTCTTTATATTTTTCAATTCTGGGTCCTTCGGTAAACTGGCGACCCGTCTTTTTATCAACACATTTAATGTTCAAGAGTGTTACTTCAGCAGGCTTATTAAGGCCTTGTCCAACAGGCGGTTTTTTAGTCTCGTCCATATAAACAATCACTTCACGGTTATTAAACTGGATAAGAGACTCGAGATCCAACCGTCTCACATCGGTTTCCCCAAGGAACTTGATGCTTCCATAGTGATGTCGCCCGACTACGAAGTCCTTTACACGACGGCAAAAGCCTGGTTCTGCGCGTTCTTTAGCGGCTAATTCTTGGATGCGAGGCTCAGTGTAGTAATCTGAGTGGCGTAGTTTGGGCATAAGTGCTTCGATGTCTGCCCCATGTTCATAAACTATTGCAGCCTCCCCAGCTCGGTGACCAGTTAAGGTGATGTATGAGTCGGATTTTTGGGCTGTATGATCATCGTGTGCACCGTTTGTTTTCTGGGTTATTTTGACAGTAGTAGTTTGTTCCTTGAAAATGCCATTTTCAGAATGGTTTCCTGCATGAAATTCATGGTTAACTGAAACAGGCATTAAAGCTTAAAATGTAGGCAGTAAAGCTTAAAATGCATTTTATGGCCTAGAAACAAGAGGCACAAGCACGATATGGATCAAAACAATAATCAACATTTACTAATATGATAAAAATGAAAATTAAACATAAACCACTAACCCTATAAAACTATGGCACAAAACACTTGTAAATTTATACTATAAAAACCAATAAATATAATGAATTGAAACAACTCGATAAACTTAAATAACTAACCAAACCGACTCAACTCAAACTCTAATACTTTTAAGAGTTAACTACAGAAATGGTCCCTGTGGTTTGGGTATTTTGGTTTCAATCTGTAACGAGTTTGGGTATTAACGTTAACGTTTCTGTTATATTCAAGGGCATTTCAGTCTTTTCACACTTGCGAACTAATTATATAACCTAGGTGAGGGACTGTTAGCGTAATAATTTTGCATTTGAGTTAATTACGCAAATGATCCCTGTAACAAAATAGAGTTAATTACGTAAATCGCCCCAGCGGTCATAGAAGAGTATTTTGGTCACTTTATCCACATTTAACAGAAAAGGTTAACGACCGCTAGTCTTAGACTCGAACTTGTTACTTCTAAACCTTAATACCCAAAGGTGTTGCTTTAAAACTTCATCAAAATTAACCCTTCATTTCAGATACAAAGAAAGTTTGAAATTGTTTGAAATATGCAATATAAGATATTATCTTACTGTTCCCGTTATCTGTAGCTCGACCATTTTGATGTGTGGTAGAAGCAAACTCAGTATATTGACCTGGATTAAAAGAATACACTTTAATGACAAGAAAAGTTTTAGCAGACAGATTTATACAAGAAGCATTCAACATGCGCAAAAATTTTGTAGAGCATTTAGACTGGTTAAGTGGCCAGATTTTACTTTATTTTTCGTCTTAACATAAAATATTAACTAGAAATATTACCATTAGCTTGTGGTGGAGAAGATACATTTTTTTCTTTCGATTTCTCTGCAGATGCTTTTCCAGAAAATTGTTCCAGAGGGCGAATAACCAGAGCTCTTGGATTCTCTCTGGGAACAAAAAGTGCATCTGCTTTGGGCGTGCTCGTAGTCTCTTCCTCGTCACTAAAAAATGAAACCTGCAAAGCAACCAAATAATTCAACATGATTCATTTATCATGAAAATAAGTAAAGTGTGACACTCAACCTTTGGACTGTCATTTTTGGGGTGATATTTCCTTGCAGGCAACCTAATCCGCCTTTGAGAAAGATGTCGAGATGTTAACACAGATGATATCCTCATAGGAGCAGGTTTGTCAACAACCTATAAAGATTATGAGAAGATGTAAGTTAAGGATATGATACTAACTTACTGGCACAACAAAGTTGTTATATAATATACTTACTGGCAAGCTAGAAATTCCATACTGAATTGAAGGTGCGTTTCCCACGCGACCAATTGACATCTGAGGCATTGCTGGCAAAGTTCCAAAAGGATTTGTGTGAGACTGTGGTTGTGCTAGTACCGGGCTCGAGATGACAGACCTGTCAAATCAAGCATTGAGAAATTCCTTATAGAATAAATAATGTCTACATAATGAGATGTTCAAAAGAACAGTGGGTTAAACATACGGTTGTCCAAAATTAATTTGACCAAAAATGCTTGTTGTGCCACCTGTCAAGACAAAAAGATAATATAATCGTGGTGAAAAAACTAGTGAAAAAATTTTAAAATAGAATCTAAAATACTGAAAGTAATTAGTTCACCTGTTGGTGCTGCAAGGCCAAAACCACCAGTATTCTGAGTTGGTTGAGCCGATTGAAAAGGCATTGAAAGGGAAGGCTGTGTATGCAACCAACAAAAGTTAGATAGTCACCACATATACAACTATACAAGCATCAAAGAATTGGGAAAAAGATTTAAAAAACAATGGTTGGAAATATGAATGAGGATCTCATTGTAAAAAAGCATGAACAATTCCAAATGAATGAAGATTGTGTTTATATACATACTAAATTATAAATAGAAGTATTATGAATCCCACTTTAATTCACAAATGCATGAGAACTATTCAAAAGATAACTATTCAGATATAACCAAGCCATTCTAGAATGGTTGTCATAAAAGTATACGAAAACATGTCACTGTGTTCGACATCATTTGGGTACAGGGTACATGTATTCCAAGATTCAGATATCTTACAAAAAATAAAAAACACCGTATGATGCCGAATCTTGGAATACATTTGGGTACGGTGTTTTCTATTTTTTGTAAGATATCTGAATCTTGAAATACATGTACCCTGTACCCAAATGATGTCGAACACAGTGACATGTTTTTATTTGTTGTCTTATACTTGTGCAATTACAAGTGAGTATGTGTCTAAGCACAAGTATAAGGCAACAAATAAAAGAGCACGCATATGTGGTGGTTCTTACATAATATAAATAAGCTAATAATAAAACTGCAAATCGGGCACTGCTTTTTTACACCAATAATTAAACCACTGAACATAAAACCATAGTTATCAAAAGTCAAAAGCATTGGCCGCAATCAAGACGCATAGGCCTCGTCGGGGCCTAGGCACAAAAAAAGGGAAACCTAAAAAAAGAACGCATTTAAATATAAAAAGTTAAAATATATTATGTATTAGAAAAATAATACTATTCTTCATAAAAAATAAACAAAAGCTAATATATAACATTTCAAATCATCTAATTAGCACCAAAAGTTTTAAGTGAGTCAAGATTCAAATGTAATTCCAAACTTGAATAACAAAATGTTCAAAGTGAAGTACCAAAAGTTCAAATATCAAAATGTTCAAAAAGCGAATACCAAAGGTTAGTAATAAATAGTAAAGGTTCAAATACCAAAAGAGAACACATTCGTTTAGAGTTTTATGATAAAACTCTTATGTGTTCTCTTTCCCTACCTCCATAAGACTTGACCAGAACTTAAATTCAAAATTTAGCTACTGAAACCGGAAATGTCAAATGTCACAGGTGGATACAGATAAAATCATCCATTTAATATTTATTTTGTTTGTACTATATCTTACTTATGACTTTGTATTATAAGCACACCTATATGGTATTTCTGGTGTCAACTAATAGTCACAGCAGTTTTATTAGTTCATCAGTTGATTTTGGGCATGTTGTTATGTATAAGCAGGTATGTCAAAGTTTCCAAAATCCCTTCTCACATGATTGTATAAAGACTACATGCACTATTAACATTTAAAATTATATAAACTAACCAAAATTACACAAGAAGGCAACCAAAGGAACTCACAGTTGTCTGATTGAATCCCATGCTGCTCGTGTTTAGTAATGAAGGGGTGCTTGAGAACATGTTTCCTCCAAATGCATTTGATTGACCAAACGCTGGAGTACTCTGCCCGAAAGATGGGGCAGCCTGCCCAAAAACTGAGGGAGTCTGCCCAAAAGGAGAACTTGTTTGCCCAAGTGCAGGTGTGGTTGACTGGAACAAAGGGGATGATTGGGTGTTTCCAAAGTTTAAGCCAGTACCAAATGATGAAGTTGCTCCCTGGGCTTGAGTACTAAATAAAGATGTTGATGTTCCAAATGGAGATGAACTCTGTGTACCAAAGAGAGAACCAGATGTTGCAGATCCAAAAGCAGGAGTTGACCCAAAAGCAGGAGTTGACCCAAATGCGGATGGTGCTGGTGTTGGTGTTGGTGTTGACCCAAAAGGATTAGCTCCTGTAGCACAAAAAGCAGAAGAACCAAGTGCAGAAGTTGAGCTCCCAAACCCGGTACTAAAAGTCGAAGTCTTTGGGGCAAATAGGTTGGTAGATGTAGTGGAAGAAAACGGATTTGCAGATGACTGCCCAAATGCAGATGATGAGGAAGCAAAAGGATTTTGTGTGTTGGTCATGTTAAAGCCCATTCCACCAGAAGACTGACCAGCAGGATTCGGCCCCCCTGTAACAAACATATAAACATCAAGAAATCACCATGAAAAAGTAATAAGAGAAAACCCACAACGATTATTACCTTTGTCTCCTAATTGATAATCCTCCCATCTAAGTTCTTCATGACTTTTTTCCTTGTATGCAGGCATTGCTGATATTGATTCCAGTTTTCCAGCAGGCTGTGTACCAGTACCACTGTCAGCCTCAGGTGTCTGTGCATAAGGAGTTACTCTAGTTCCCCCACGTTGTTGACCTGCAAAAGATGGTGGACCAAACCCAGGGCTCCCAAATGCTGTTGCTGTGGTTTGGGCTCCTGCTTGTGTGTGCATCATGAGTTAGTATAAAAGTTTCAGTAAACTAACATAGGTTAGATTATTAGTTCTGGAACAAAATAATTAGCTATGCACCAAATGGGGAGCTTTGAGCCCCAAAGGCTGTGCTAGTGGCACCAAACTGGGTGCTTCCAAATGCAGATGTTGATTGACCAAATGCTGGACTTGACCCAAAACTGAAAGGAGAGCTGGTGGCACCAAAAGCAGGAGTAGGTGAAGACCCAAAAGCTGGAGTACTTGAAGCACCAAATGCAGGAGTGCTAGAAGAACCAAAAGCTGGTGTACTTGATGCACCAAAAGCTGGAGTGCTAGAAGCACCAAAAGCCGGAGTGCTTGAACCAAAAACAGAAGTGCCAAATGCAGAGCCTGTGCTACCAAAAGTAGGGGTTGAAGTGGAACCAAAAGCGGGAGCGCTTGTAGCACCAAATGCAGGTGTGCTTGTTGCACCAAACGCAGGGGTGCTTGTGGCACCAAACGCAGGAGTGCTTGTGGCACCAAAAGCAGAGGTGCTTGACGCACCAAATGCTGGTGTGCTAGAAGCACCAAAAGCAGGTTGACTTGTTGCTCCAAAAGGAGAAGAACCAAATAGATTGCTTCCAAAGGCAGGTTGTGATTGCTGCTGAAATGAGCTTCCAAATGGACTTGACGGTGTAGTGGATCCAAAGCCACCAAATGCGGGCTTCTGCCCAAACACAGATGAACCTGAAATTTCAATCAGATGAGGTGAATCAAATAAATTTGCATATAAGAAGGCCAAATCAAATTCATAACCCACAAGAGTATGAGAATATTACAATAAAAAAAAAGTATGAAACTAATCTTATCATAGTCAACAGGCATACACATCATGAACCAAAATCAGGTATCTTTACAAGATGAAGTGATAAACCAAAAAAAATCTACAAGTAGATGTTTAAATGGAAAGTAGCCATTTTTTTTGTCTTTTACATAAGAAATTGTTACAAGAGAAATACAATCTATGGTTAACTGGTTACTACATTACTAAAAACATGCACAATGTTTCAGCCATCAAATGTGAGTCACACTCAAGTAATACCAGTAAATTACGTAATTACTGCATTACTAAAAATATGCACAACTAGCCTTTTTTCAACCAAAATTTGCATCCTCAAGTCCTCAACAAAACCACCAGTAGAATGTTTTGAACAAAAAAAACTGATGATCCGTATCCTAACCAATCACACCAGAACAGCTACACAACATACTTAAGATATTCTTCACATAACCAGCATAAATATAAAAAACCAATTTAGAGGCTTATTGAGTATAAAATTTGGAGAAGAGCCATAGTGAGTAAAATATTTGGAGATTGAACTAAAAAAATGTTGATAAGGGTCTTACCACCAAAAGAAGAGGACGAAGCACCAAAGGCTGGGCTTGATGAAGCTCCAAAGGCAGGCATTGAACTCCCAAAAGCTGGAGTCGATGATGCACCAAAAACTGGTGAGGATGGGGCACCAAAAACACCAGTAGACGTGCCACCAAAAATTGAACTCCCTGTTTGTGCACCAAAAGGAGACGTGCTACCAAACGGATTGTTATTTGGACTATTGTTCTGCCCAAAAACTGATGGAGACCCAAATGGACTACTAGATGACTGCCCAAATGCTGTTTAAATAAACCAGATACAGTTAGGTTCACAAATTTGCTGATCATAACTAAGAAAGCATGCAGTTAAAATTGAGAAGCTCCATAAATCAGGCATACATATTAGCACAATAGCATGATCCTCTATCTAGCACCTCTATACTAGATCTATATTTATATACAAATATACAATATATAAATAATGAAAAGACTTGAAGCTCATCTCCTGAAAAAAGGAGCTCAGTCTTAGCTCACTACAAGTTCAAACCATACTTGATTCATAAAGACCTCATTCCAATAAACACTTGAAAAATAAGGGCTCGCGTGACTATAAAATCAAATATGTCATTTGTTTGTTGAAGGTTTAAGTTTACATGGAGCTCTAAGTAAGCGAGTGACAATACAGCCAACCTGTCTCGTCTACCGCCTTAGGCATAACAAATAAAGCTTATCACTTCATCTACAGCCAGCCTGTCTGTCTACCGCCTTAGGCATAACAAATAAAGTTTATATCTAATTTATGTTTCACTTTTTTTGACAAATATTCATTCTTACATCACCGTTAGCCCGTATTTAGATCAATAAGCTGATGAAAACCAAGACACACTCCTCCTTTCAACATTTACATTAAACAAGTGCACACCACATTAGATTAAATAGTAAAACAAAATAAAACAAAAACTCTGCCAACACTTTATTTTTTACTTCAATGCTTCAATTAGCAAGACATTTAAAACTTGAAACTTTATGACAAATTCACCGAATTACAGCTTTATATTTACAAAATTACCAACCAGTACTTTTTCCTATAATCAAAAACATTATAAAGAACCCAAAACACAGAAAGTGACAATAATTCAAAAACAAATCCACCGAAACTTACGGCTGTTAGCACCGAACATACTTCCGCCCAATTACTTCACACTTCACCTCCAATAGCAGCCTCCCAATCTCAAACTCTGCATCAGCACATAACACACATCGATTACTTCAATCCGATAACAAAACACAAACATATTATGCTGCAAATACGTATTCCACAATTGAAAACAAATAACGGTGAACAAATTGAAAATCTAAACCTAGGGCTGACGTAATCAATAATTAAGGAATACGGAGGTACAGGAAACGATTAACGAGGTGCGAATGCAGGTTAGGGTTATGATTGTACCTGATAATATGCGGATTGAGGATGAAGATCGTGGATCTGTAGGCAATCGACAGAAAGAGGCAATGGTGTGTGAATAATAATAATAACAATAATAATAGGTCACAGTGGTGGTGAGACTTATGAATGACAATAATAATAATAACAATAACAATAACAATAACAATAACCGTTTGGGTTATTAGGGTAATAGGTAGAATTATTAGCTTCAACTTAAAGCAAACGCTAGTTTACCCATGTTTGTAAATTTATTTATAAATAATAATTCAACAAATATAATGTTATTATATATATATATACATAGTTAAAATGATTGTTTTAAGTTCGTGTTTGGTTGATTTATAAATAGTCTTTTTTGCGGTGATTATGATTAGTTAATTGTGTCGAAAAGTTGAACTCGAGCTCAAACGCATGTAACTCATGTAATTTGAATATGATGTAATTTAGAGATGAGCAAATGGTACCCGTGTCAAGTTTACAGGCTAATTGGGATTGGTAGTGCTTACTGAATTTTTGTCTACGGTACCAATACTGAAAATTTCAATATTGACACCGATACCAATTTTTGGGTAATTGGGATCGGTATCGGTTCGATGCCAAGTTCATCCCTAGCGTGAACTGTCTGATGTTCTAAGGCGTCATAGGCGTTGGTGGGTTATATAGTTGTTGATGGGTTGGTTAATCTGATTTTAAACATATTAGCATGGTGAGATATCACTGGTAGCCAATTTCATATGTTTGTTAAATGGATTGATTGGATAAACCATTTTATATTCGAGACTCGTTTAGCTCAACCTTGACTCATTTACCAGTTTCAATACTTCATTAAGGGGTGTTTGGGATTGTTTATTTTCACCAATTTATAACTTATTAATCTTTTGAAAAGAAATAAGATGTTTGGGATTGTTTTTGATGTGAGAGGGAAAAATTAATAAGTTACACTTTTATAACTTATTAACTTACTGAACAGTTATAAGAAGTTTTCATAAGGAATCTCAAACACCCTCTAAAACAGGCGTAAATAGTGTTTGTTTTTTTCGTATTAAAACATACTACGGCTGGATATAATTTTTAATGAATAGCTCGCTTAAATAGTTTTAAATCATTTTTATCTATAAAAGTTTTGATTAATCACGATTTGTAAAGTGGAGTCATATCTAATAATTAAAATAACTGTGTAAACTCACTAAAAGATTAAGTGGGGTGCGAGCATTCCCAACAGGTCTTGCATATTATTATGAGTGGGTTCTCTATATTATATAGAGTAGTTGTGATTGGAGGAGATAGATAAGCTTTTGTTTATGAGTAAATTTGGAGAAACACTATTCACCCTCTATAATTTTTTAATATTTTAAAGTGACTGTGAGTTGATGAAAAAGAAAATATAATGATAAAAGCATAAAAGGTACTATTTAATTGAAAATAAGAAAGAAAATGTAGTGTTTTTTACTGTAATTATAGAGATAGAAATGATGTCGGGTGTGTATTAACTAATGGCGATTGTTCATAGGTAAAACTATAAGAATGTTATTAAAGTGAACCTCGTCATTACAAACTTTGTGTTATAGACTTATAGTATGTGATTGCTTTATGATGTTAATTTGTCATGTTAAGAAAGGTCAAGAGTGGGTTTATATGGGTTTTTTTCCTTGTAATATATAAAAAGGCTAACTAACATTTAAGTACTTGTAGAAAATGACATATTATAAAGGTTGTGCAGTGCCTCTTGGTAGTTCTTCACATGATCGGTGGTAATTGACATTCAACCACGTGGTTGCTTATTGCACATATGTAAACTTTATCCAACGGACTATTCATAGTGCAATCCATCTGGACGAAGATCGAAAAAACCGGTATCCTAGATACCACCGTTCTTATAGTTGAAACAATTGGATCTCGTGAAAGGTGTATGGCGAGCAAGCTTGGATAGAATCTATATGTTAGTCACCCTATATAAAATATGTAAAAGAGGTATAAATACAAATATACAATACATACCATATGCATGTTATATGGCGTGGCATCAGATTCGATAGAGCACTTACAACATCTTGAAATTTAGCCTTACATGAGACGATATTGTTAGGTGTGCAACATTCCTCCTATCTACGCATTCTTGATCCTATACATTATGTAATACCCAAACCACATGCCTTTTCCAGGCATGTTCAATAAAATGATTCAAGCAACATTTTTATACCATTTGTTGGTGCATTTTTTAAAAGCTTGCAATGGCAAAATCTTCAACAGTATAGAAATTTCAAGCTTCAAAATAACCCAAGAGATAAAAGACACTGATTTTTATAAATGAAAAACAATCCTTGGAAAACTCATTACAATATCTAGTTGATGTAATTTAATTGTAAATTTTGGCTCCATCTTATACCTTCTTAGAGATTACTTTAGTTATAAAACATATTAGTACACAATTTTAATAATATGTTACTTGATTATTTGCTTATAGGCTTATAGCCACTTTTTAAGTGGTTTATTCCTGTAGTCTCGCACGCCATTAAGACTTATATTTCTACATCACCACTTTAATGATGGGTACGTCAAAATCAACCAATAAACACTACTGATTCTCATTAAATACTTTATATAATTTTTTATTATGCCTTGGCTTTTAGATTGTTGATTTTTTATACTTTCATATATGGCTGGCATATCGTGTATATATCCATACACGATAAGACACGAACACGATATAACATGAACACGAAATGTGTATACCTGTACACGACACAAAAACTTATCGTGTACCTGTATCCAAAACACGAACATGAACCTGTTAATACCTGATATACACGATAAGACACGATAATACAGAATTAGAGCTTAAATCGATCCTATGACAATCAAATTATTCGTATTAACATAATTGGGAGTTTCGTAAGAATGTGACGGCTGAGAGAAAGTGAGAATGTTTAGGATAACTTATAATTATATATATTTAATTATAAAAATCTAATCAGATACTTAACATGTACTTAACAGGTAAACATGTATTTTATCTGTTTAGACACGAAAATTAACAGGTAGATTCGTGTCTACCTGTTTAGTACACGAAACCTGTTAAGGCCTTACCTAGTACCTGTTAAAGTCGTGTAGGTACGTGTCGTGTATTCATGTATCGGGTATAAATTGCCAGCCCTACTTTGATAACTCTTATAGTTTAGTTGTAATTAAAGTCCTTTCTAATGTGGTGTAGTGGTAGGGAATTTGGGTTTCTCAATGGAGACCCAAGTTCAATTCTCACTTACAACACTTTGGGAGGACATTGGTGGCTCAATGAAGGAAGGCTGGAATCTTTGTGATCTCCAGTTCGATCCTGAGGGTATCCAGGTTTTACCACCAGTGGGCCTTTGAGCGGGTGGACTTTCCTCGGCATTGGAGATAACTTGGAAGCGCTTAAGGGCTCCGTACGGCTGGGTTGGGCCAGCTAACGGTAACCTTTAGCCATTGGGTCACCCCGTACGGAGTACCTAGGCATTCTATGTTTGTTGGCCGTTCAAAAAAAATGTAATTAAAGAAAATTAAGCATGCACCGTTAAATAAAAACATGACAATATAAGTTAGAGCTGACAGAACTTATCGTGTTGTGTTAAATTTGTTGAACACAACACAACATGTTTTAACACGACTAGTATGAACACGACTTGTTTACCTGACCTGTTAAATTAGCGTTCTACAAGACACCATATGTTTTAACATGATAAACGTTTTAATAATGTGATAAAATAACCAACTTTTTTTATTCATATTATATAAATAATATATGATTATGTGATAAGTCTAGTGAGCTACATAATAATTAATTTAAATACCCATAACTTATACATCCAAAAACGGGTTTATAAACATAATGTTCGGCCCATCCAAAATTAGTCAACATTGGGTTTTACAAACTCAATAAATGGACAAACCAAAATGATCAATAACTCATGGTCCAGCCACGGATCAACCATACGACAACTGTCTTAAAATATGCAATAACTTTTCTTTTCGTTCTTGTCACCATTTCACGCTATAACATAAACAAATAGTGTTAAAAGCCTTAAAATCCACCATTTACATTTTACAACCAAAAATCATACCATCAATTACAACCAAAGTCTCAATAACAATCATATTACGTGTGAAAGTCATAAGAACGCTCAAAAGTTCAAAACAAACCAAAAAAGACAATGTTTGATGCTAACAATTGAGTATCATAAAATCCTGGGTACCAAAATAATCAAGCTAAGCTGAATCCTTGAGATTGGTATGAAAGTGCTGATGAATGACAAACACAGTCTGCCCAAAAGGCAAACTCGTCTGCCCAAAAGTAGGTGCGATTGACTGGAACAAAGGGAATGGTTGAGTATTTCCAAATGATGAACTTGTTCCTTGGGCTTCAGTACCGAAAACAAATGTTGATGTTGGCACCAAAAAGTTTGGTTGTTGTATGTTATTCATGTAAAAGCCATAATGAATATTCCCTTTATCTCCTAGTTTATAGTCTTCCCATCTAAGTTCTTCATGACTTTTTTGTTTGTAAGCACACATAGCCGATATTGACACAAGTTCACCACCGTCGGCCTCATCAATTGTCTGAGCATAGAGAGTTACTCTTGTTCCCGCACGTTGTTGACTGGCTGGTGTTGTGCTAGTAGTCAAGTTCTCATCACTAAATGAAACCTTTTTGTGCGGATATTTCTTTGCAATCCGCTTTTGAGAATTCAACAAACATGATTTCCTCATGGGAGAAGGTTTTACATCGACCTATAAAGATTTAAACAAAAAAATGTAAGCTAATAATATGATTATAAGATATTAACTTTGTGCCATATATATGTGATTGACTGATTGTTATATAATCTACTTACTGGTGTTGCTGGTATAGTTCCTAAAGGACTTGTAATAGACTCTTGTGAAAGTGTCGGCCCCTGACTGCGAAACATGCCACATCAGCATTGAGAAATTATTGATGAAGTCATGAAACGAATAACGTATAAATAATGAGAGGTTTAATGAACACTGAAATATACGGTTGTGGAGAATTATCCTGACCAAAAACACTTGATGTGCAATCTGCCAACACAATAAGGTAATAACGAGGAGAAAATTATGGAAGAATTTAGAAACGGAATCTATGAAATTGTCAAGTATTGAATCACCTGATGATGCGACAAAGTCGAAACCGTCAGCATTCTGAGTTGGTTGAGTCGATGGGAAAGGCCTTGAAAGGGGGGGCTGTATATATTACCAACAAAAGTTAATAATATAATATAAACTTTGGACCACATACGTGATTGTTATATAATTTACTTACTCGTGTCGCTGGTAAAGCTCCAGAAGGCCTTGTAATAGACTGTTGCGAAAGTATCGGTCTCTCACCGTGAATCCTGCCACGTCAGCATTGAGAAATTATTGATGAAAGGAATAATGTATACATAATGAGAGGGTTAAAAGAACAGTTGCTGAAACATACGACTGTCGAGAAGTATCCTGACCAAAAATGCTTGATGTGTCACCTGTCAAGACAATAAGGTAACGATGAGGAGAAAATTAATCGAATAATTTCAAAACAGAATATATGAAATCGAAAAGTATTAAATCACCTGATGCCGTTTGTGGGGAAAAGCTAAAACCACTAGTATTCTGAGTTGGTTGAGTTGATTGAAAAGGCATTGAAAGTTATTAGTTATTAACAAATAGAGGTATTACAATTCCTGGTTTTATTAACAAATGCATGACAACTCTTTAAAACAATAAGAATAGTTTTTCAGATATAACCAATTCATTTTAGAATGGTTATGTCGACACGTTTAACATAACTCGAGTACAGGATTCATATATTAAACAGTAATGAGCATTGTATGCATTTACAAGTGGGTACATGTGAAGCACAAATGTAAAACATAACTGGCAAAATCAAATAAGCAGATGATAAAATCAAGTTATTGGCTAGTTGGCTACTGAAATAAAAAATGCCACAATGTGTATGCAAACAAAATCATCTGTAACGACTCGAGATAAAGAGATTGTAATTTCATTAGTTGACCAGTCGATCATGACCGGTAGACTAATTTTGGGCATATAAAGAAACACAAGACATAATCAAGTTTTTAGCTATTGAAAATTTGAAACTGAAAATGACACAATGTGTATGCAAATAAAATCATATGAGTTATTCTATTTGTACTATGTCTTACTTATGACCGGTAGATTATTTTGGAAATGTGATTATGCGTAAGCGGCATGATTAGACTCAACATACTCTAATAACATTCATTAAATAATAATTAATCATCACATGTACAAAAAGAAGACTAACAAACGAACTCACAGTTTTCTGATCGACTCCCATGCTGTTCGTACTCTGCCCAAAAGGAAAACTTGTTTGCCCGGGAGTAGGTGTGACTGATTGCAACAAAGGTGGTGATTGAGTGCTTCCATTGTTAAAGCCAGTACCAAATGATGAAGTTGTTCCCGGGGCTTGAGTACTAAAAATAGACGTTGATGTTCCAAATGCGGATGAGCTTGGTCTACCAAAAGGGCAACCAGATGTTGTGATTCCAAACAAGGAAGTTGACAAAAACGCAGCAGCAAAATCCGAATAACAATTAACTGCCTTCCAAATTTCAGGAGGGTAGTCGAAGAGCGCGTTTCCTTCACCAGAAGATAAAACAATAAAATAAAATAAAAAATCATGAAATCAAAATATAAAAAAGGCGGTAAGTGAGAACTCCTAATGATTTATTACCTTTGTCTCCTAATTTATAATCCGCCCATCTAAGTTCTTCCAGACTTTTCTGGCTGTATGCAGGCATTGCGGATATTGACTTGACTTTACTAGTAGGAGAAGCACTATTGTGGTAGTCATCTGTCGGAGCATAAGTAGTTACTCGAGTTCCCTCACGTAGTCGACCATGGAAAGATGGTTG
Organism: Bidens hawaiensis; assembly: GCF_021521415.1. Taxonomy (NCBI): domain Eukaryota; kingdom Viridiplantae; phylum Streptophyta; class Magnoliopsida; order Asterales; family Asteraceae; genus Bidens; species Bidens hawaiensis. The sequence goes on from NW_027496712.1 coordinate 59,582, forward strand.
ACCAAACCCATGGCTCCAAAATGACGGAGCTGGCGTCTGGGTTCCTGCATGTTTGTGTATAGTAACAAAGTTTTAGCAAAGTAAACATGAGTAAGATTATTAGTTCGGGAACAAAAAATTAGCTATTTACCAAATGGGAAGCGAGTCATACCATATGGGCTGCTTCCAAATGGATTAGTAGGTGGACTGCTTCCAAATGGATTAGTAGGTGGACTGCTTCCAAATGGATTAATAGGTGGACACCCAAAAGCTGGTGTACTAGAAGCACCAAATGCAGGAGTGCTTGATGCACCAAATGCAGAGCCTGTGTTACCAAATGCTGGTGTGCATGTTGCACCGAACGCAGGGGTGCTCGAGGCACCAAATGCAGGAGTGCTTGATGCACCAAAAACCGGAGTGCTTGAACCAAAAACCAAGGTGCCAAATTCAGAGCCTGTGTTACCAAATGCTGGTGTGCTTGTGGCACCAAACGCAGGGGTGCTCGAGGCACCAAATGCTGGTGTGCTTGTAGAACCGAACGCAGAGGTGCTTGAGGCACCAAATGCTGGTGTGCTAGAAGCACCAAAAGCAGGTCGTGATTGCTGCTGAAATGAGCTTCCAGATGGACTTGACTGTGTAGTAGATCCAAAGCCACCACCACTTGCAGGCTTCTGCACAGCCATAGATGAACCTGCAAAATGAGGAATTGATGAATAAGATAAGAAGTTCAAATCAAACTTCATAATATATAGAGCATGAGAATATTACAATCAAAACAAATATATGAAACCGATGTGATCATAGTCGAAAGACATACACGTCATGAACCAAAATCAGGAACCTTAATGAGATGATAAAAAAAACAAGTAAAATCAAGAAAGTCTATTAAGAAAAGTAATTGTTTAAATAGTGAGTAGCCATTTTTTTTTTTTTGTTTTTGAAGTATGAACTTCAGAAGTTGCTACAAGGGATATTATACTCTGGTGTTACTACATGACTAAAAATATGCAAAATGTGTCAGCCACCAAATGTGAATCACACTCAAGTAATAATGCCTATAAAATACTCGTAGTATAATAATGAATCCATAAACAAGATTTTGAGCCATTGTCAACCAAAATTCACATGCTCAACAAAACCAATACTATATATATATAAGTGATTACTGGTATCCAAATCAATCACACCAGAACATATACACAACATACTTAAGATATTCTTTACATAACGAACACTTATTATTGACCAAGTTAAAGCCATAATGAGTGCAATACTTGGATATTTAACTTACAACGTGCCGATAAGTCATAAGTGTGCTTACCAGCAAAAGAAGACGATGAAGCACCAACGACTGGGCTTGACGAAGCTCCAGAAGCAGGCATTGAACTCCCAACCGCAGGGGCTAACGAGGTACCGGAACCAAACACACCAGTCGACATTCCACCAAAATTTAAACTCCCTGTTTGAGACATACTACCAAATAGTTTCGCAGCAAGCTGGAATATTGTTTTTTGGATTGCTGTTCTGCCTGTTTAAAAAATCAGAACAGTTAGATACACAAAGTTGCTGAACATAAATAAAATAAATATACACTTCATAGTGACACATTCCAAGAATCAGGCATACATTATCTAGTACCACCAAGCATAGATTCAAACATCTAACACAGTCAGCATGACATGCATGCCAACAAGTATGTTTCAATATTCACATTCAAATTGATTATTAATAGTATCATACATATATATAATATGCATGGATCTTAATAAATCAATGTGTCATCCTCATATATGAAAACACATGCTATATCTAACACCTCTATATATACTCAAAACATATAGTACTGACATAAAATTTTAGTAGAGAGGATGTCTTACTTTAATGCTTCAATTGACATGGCGTTTAGGCTTATAAACGAACCGAAGAACATGAACATGAATGTGAACATGGGCATGTTTGTGTTTGTTCATTTAACTTTAACTGATCACGAACATATAATCGAACAGATTTTTGGTTCATTAAGAAAATGGGCATGCTCATGTTCGCTTGTTTTAAACCTAAACACACAGTTCATGAACATAAACAAACAAACTTAAAAGAACATAAACGAGCCCCTTTTATGTTTACATTTTATAGATATATATATATAGCTAGTTATGTATTTATTAATGAAGGAACAAAACACGTGTTCATGTTAACCTGATATTGATCAAAAAAAGAGCACAAAGAAACTTACTATTACTTCACACTAACCCTACCTTTGTAAACACGTAAATCACAAATCATCTAGGGTAAATAATAAATAATATAAATAACAAGGGTTAAAAAAACTTACAAATACGTATCAGAATGTGAATGAATCAGCAATCCGCGTGTGTTGAATCCGAAATATGAATTAGTATTCTACGACGGATTAACGACGAAGAGAAGAGACAAGAGGTGATGATGATGATGATGTAATGTAAAGTAACCGTTTCGATTATTATATTAGGGTAACTTTTTTATTATAATTATACTTTTTAACTTCTTATAGGGTAGGGAGGTAGAATTAGCTTAAGCCACAAGCTAATTTTACTATATTATTATTATTCGAACGTTTTGTTATTCCGGTTGTTGTTATTATTCGAACCTTTTGGTTCGTTTAATCTTAATTGTTTTGTTGAAGATGTTGACATGAAGTCTTTTAAGTTTGTATTTTGTATTCTTAGAGTATCCAGAACGCTTACTTTGAGGGTGCTCGTCCATCTAGGTGGCAAGAGGAGAAGAAGGACTTAGCGTACGTGTTTTTGAAGGTTTGGTATCATGGAAGAAAGTATGGGTTTTTGAGAAAATTTTGGAGTCTAATGTGACGTTCATGTCTCAGTCTGTGAAGGTCCAGCGTCGTTGTGGATGCTCTTATTATAATTTGTTGAGTTAATTACATAAATGATCGTTGTAGTTTTGCATAGCTAACATTTTTATGATTTAAGTGTTAAAAGTTGCAAGTTTGGATTACGTAGTTTCAATTTCGTAGTACATTTTGGGGCCAAAACTAACTTTTGTTGGAAAAAAAATCTATTTGTTTTGTAAAAAATGATCAAATACTCTTTTGAACAACTAATTATGTATATAACTCAAAAATGGTACCTACATGAACATTTACACATAAACATAAAATATAAAATGTAGTTAAAGGATATTTTGGTAATTTCATCCTTATTTAACATATAGTTACCAAAACTTAGTGTTAACCCCATAATTGCTATAAAATTAAAACCACGTAACTCAATCATTCAATTTCAACTTATGAAACCTAAAACCTAAGGTGTGACTTGAATCAAACTACATGGACGATTAATGTAAGTTAACTTTAATTTGTTTTTTAAGTGATTTATTGTTAAATTTTCCACGAATAAACATATTATATTTATTTTATGTTTCAGAGTCTCGTTTAATCATTAAACGAGGGAAGGGGAGAGAAAAGAAATTAGGAAAGAAAAGAAATGAGATAAAAAGTTTTTTTTGTGTGTTTCCGAGTTTAATGAGAATGAAAGGAAAATCAAGGAATTTAAATATTTTATGTGTTCCTGAGTTAAAAGGAAAAGAAAAGGTTATAATTTTACTATTATATCTTTTAAGTAAAAACTAAAATAAAATTAGTTTTGAGAGTAATTTAGTAATTGATAGGATTTTCTCTCCTAATCTCTTTAATTTGGGAGGATGAATATTTGTTTAAATTTTCTAGTATTTTCCCTTCTCTCCTCTCTCATTCTCTCCTTAAAAAAACTCTGGAACATGATATTTTAACATTTTCTTCTCATTTCCTTCCTCGGGAAAAGTTAAAATACAAAGGGAGACAAAAATGAGAAGGGTGAAAAGGATTTATGGTCACACAAAAATCCCCTAAAAAAATTTCAAAAAATTAATTAAAAAAATCATAACAAAATATAAATAAAAAAACAAAAATGTTTCCCTCATCATTCTCATTCAAAAAAAAAACGAAAAGACACAATGCAGAGACAAAAGATACAATAACGAAAATGAACAAAAGATATAATTATAATCAAGGTTGTAAAAGTCGTTAGGCGGTCCTAGGCGGTCGACAAGGGAGTTGTAAGTACTCGGGAGTAGTCGGGATTACTTGGAAAATACCTACGGAGTACTCGGCCAAGGCGGGGAGTACTCGATCTAGGCGGGGAGTAATCGGGGAGTACTCGGCAGCCTACTCGGGAGTTTTACAACATTGATTATAATGAAAAAAAAGACACAATAAATCGCAAAATATAACACAATGCCGAACAAAATATAACACAATGTTGACTAATATAACACAATATCAAGAAAAAAAGACACAATGTCAAGGAAAAAAGACACAATCAATGACGAAAATAAACACAAAACATAATGATAAACAAAAAGACCCAATTGTCTTTTTCACTCAACATTGAGTCTTTTTCGATTTTTTTTTTATATTTTTTTTAGAACGAGGAAGACGGTAGAAACATTTTTGTGCTTTTACTTTTTTTGTTATTTTATTAAATTTTGAGTTATGATTTTTTATTTATTTATTTTAATTTTTTCTGAATGTTTTTTTGTGTGGCTTCTCATCATTCTCATTTTTGTCTCTCTTTGTAGAATAACTCAGACAATAATCGCCAGTGCAGTTTGACACCAAATAAACGAGTCAAGCAAATTTTCATACCACTTTAATGACTATTTGATATGTTATTAGTAATTCACATTTTACATTGACGTTTACAAGAACATTACGTCACTTAATGTTAATGTTAACAAGGCATTTCACATTGAAGTTACAATATATATTAAGTTACTTTATGCTAAATGTTAAACAAGACATAAGTGGTTTTCAGAATGAGTCAACCTTGGGTTTTACAAACCATATAGATGGACAAACCAAAATGGTCAACAATTTATGGTCCGACCGCTGATCAACCACACGGCAACTGTCGTAAATCATGCGATACTTTTTCGTTGTTGTCACCATTTCACGCTAATACTCTTAAAGCTTTAAATCATACCGCCATTTACAACTAAAAATCATACCATCATTTACAACCAAAGTCTCAATAACAATCATATTACGTGTGGAAGTCACATCAAAACAAAACAAGTTCAATCCTTGTGATTGGTATAAAACTATAAAAGTGCTGATGAATGACAACTACATGCTGCCCAAAAGGAGAACTTGTCTACCCAAAAGTAGGCACGGATGGTTGAGTATTTCCAAATGATGAACTTGTTCCTTGGGCTTCAGTACCAAAATCAAATGTTGATGTTGGCACAAAAGGGTTTAGATGTTGTCATTGTTGTGTGTTGTTCATGTTAAAGTCACAATGAATATAAACTTTGTATCCTAATTGATAATCTTCCCATCTGAGTTCTTCATGACTTTTTTCGTTGTATGCACACATTGCTGATATTGACATAATTAGTTTACCGCCGTCTTCCTCACTTGTCATAGCATAAAGAGTTACTCTAGTTCCCGCACGCTTTTGACCTCCAAAAGGTATTTGACCAAATGCTGGTGTTGTGCTAGTAGTCTCTTTCGCATTGCTAAATGTAAACTTTATGTCCGGATATTTCTGTGCAATCTGCTGTAGAGTATTCAACAAACATGATTTCATCATAGCAGAAGGTTTGTCATCGACCTATAAAGATTAAAAAATATGTAAGCTAATAATATGATATTAACTATGTACCATATATGTTATTGTTACATAATTTACTTACTGGCATTGTTGGTAAAGTTCCAAAAGGACTTTTATCAGACTGTTGTGAAAGCGTTGAGCTCTGACCGCCAAACCTGCCACATCATCATTGAGAAGTCATTGATGAAACGAATAATGCATACAACGAGAGGGCTAAAAGAACAGTGGCTGAAACATACGGTCGTTGAAAAATAACCTGACCAAAATTGCTTGATGTCGGGCTCTGACTGTGAAATCTGCCACATCAGCATAAAAAAATTATTGATGAAATGAACAAAGCATACATAATGAGAGGGTTAAAAGAACAGTGGCTGAAACATACGGATGCCGAGAAAGATCCTGAACAAAAATGCTTGATGTCTGGCTCTGACCGCAATACCTGTCACATCAGCATTGAAAATTTATTGATTATAATGCATACATAACGAGAGGGTTAAAAGATCAGCGGCTGAAACATACGGTTGTGCAGAAACATCCTGACCAAAAATGGTTGATGTGCAGAAACCACCAGTAGTCTGAATTGGTCGAGTCGATTGAAAAGGCTGCATATATAACCAACAAAAGTTAATAGTTATTAACAAATAGTAGTATTAACAAATCCTGGTTTTATTAACAAATGCATGACAACTCTTTAAAAAGATAAGAACAATTTTTCAGATATAAACAAGTTATTTTAGAATGGTTATCATAGAAGTAAAAAGAAAAACATGTCATCAAGTACAGGATTCATATATTTTAAACAATTGTGAACATTGTATGCATTTACAAGTGGGTACATGTGAAACACAAATATAAAACATAACAGTATAAATAAGCAGATGATAAAATCAAGTTATTAGCTAATGAAACCAAAAATATCAATGTGTATTTAAAAGATTCATATAAAATAATTCCAATGAATGAAGCGTGTATATTAAAAATACACTAAATGGCGATAGAAGTGTTACAAGTCTATGTTTTATTCGCAAATACATGATAACTCGTTAAAAAGACAAAAACAATTATGGAAGTAAAAGAATATGCCAATGCCTTTGACATCATTGAGTGCTGTTGAATAATTTACAAGTGGATATATATGAAACACAAGTACAAAACATAACCAATAAAAGGACATAGTTATGTGATGGTTTGTATAATAATTAATAAATATATAAAAAGAAAAAGATATAATCAAGTTTAGCTATTAAAATTGAATATGAAACAATGTGTATGCAAATAAAATCATCTGTTAAATATTTATTCTGTTTGTACTCTGTCTTACTTATGACCGGTAGATTACTTTTGGACATGTGGTTATGCGTAAGCGGCATGATTAGACTCATACAGACTCAACATACTCTAAAAATATTATTATTAAATAATAAAAAAAGTTAATCACAGGTACAAAAAGAACACTAACAAAAGGAACTCACCGTTTTCTGATCGACTTCCATGCTGCTCGGCTCTCCACCAAAAGGAAAACTTGTTTGCCCGAGAGTAGGTGTTGGTGACTGGAACAAAGATGATGATTGAGTGCTTCCATTGTTAAAGCCAGTACCAAATAATGAAGTTGTTCCCTGGGCTCGAGTACCAAAAATAGGCGTTGATGGTCCAAATGCATATGAATTCGGTCTACAATAAGGACAACCGAATGCTGCAGATCTAAACTTGGAAGTTGACCCAAACGCAACAAAAAAAGCCGAAGAACCCAAAGCTACATTCCAAAATACAGGAGGGTAGTGGAAGAGCGCGTCTCCTAAAAATAAAAATCAAAGAAAACATAATGAAATCAATAAAAAAAAGTGGTAAGAGAGAAACCATAATGATTATTACCATTGTCTCCTAATTTATAATCCTCCCATCTAAGTTCTTCCTGACTCTTCTGTTTGTATGTAGGCATTGCTGATATTGACTTCAGTTTACCAGGAGGAAAGACACTATAGTCGCAGTTATCTGTAGTCTGTGCATAAGTAGTTACTCGAGTTCCCTCACGTAGTTGACCTCGAAAAGATGGTTGACCAAACCCATGGCTCCAAAATGACGGGGCTGACGTCTGGGGTCCTGCATGTTTGTGTATAGTAACAAAGTTTTAGCAAAGTAAACATAAGTTAGATTATTAATTCGGTAACAAATCATTAGATATGTACCAAATGGGAAGTGAATAGCACCAAATGGGCTGCATCCAAATGCAAAAGTTGGTTGACCATAAGCTGGAGCACTTGAAACCCCAAAATCCAGAGTTCTTGAACCAAATGCAGAGCCTGTGTTACCAAATACTGGCATGCTTGAAGTACCGAATGCAGAGGTGCTTATTGCACCAAACGCAGTGGTGCTTGAGGCCCCAAATGCTGGTGTACCAGAAGCACCAAAAGCAGGTTGCGATTGACCATAAGTTGGAACACTTGAAGCCCCAAAAGCTGGAGTACTTGCAACACCAAAATCCGGAGTGCTTGAACCAAAAACCGAGGTACCAAATGCAGAGCCTGTGTTACCAAATGCTGGTGTGCTTGTAGCACCGAATGCAGAGGTGCTTGTGGCAGAAAATGCAGGAGTGCTTGGTGCACCAAAAGCTGGAGTACTAGAAGCATCAAAATCCAGAGTGCTTGAACCGAAAACCGGGGTGCCAAATGCAGAGCCTGTGTTACCAAATGCTGGTGTGCTAGAAGCACCAAGTGCAGGAGTGCTTGGTGCACCAAAAGAAAGAGAACTAGAAGCACCAAAAGCCGGAGTGCTTGAACCAATAACCGAGGTACCAAATGCTGGAGTGTTTGGTGCACCAAAAGACGGAGAACTAGAAGCACCGAACGCAGAGGTGCTTGTGGCACCAAACGCAGGGGTGCTAGAAGCACCAAATGCTGGTGTGCTAGAAGCACTAAAATCAGGTTGTGATTGCTGCTGAAATGAGCTTCCAAATGGACTTGATTGTGTAGTGGATCCAAAGCCACCACCACTTGAAGGCTTCGACCAAACCGAAGATGAACCTGCAAAATGAGGAATTAATGAATAAGATAAGAAGGCCAAATCAACCTTCATAATCTACAGAGCATGAGAATATTACAATAAAAAAGAAATATGAAACAAACTGACGTGATCAGTAGTCAAGAGACATCCACATCAAGAACCAAAATCACGAACCTTTATGAGATGATAAAAAAACAAGTAAAATCAAGAAAGCCTAGGAAAAGTAACTGTTTAAATGGTTGGTAGCCAAATTTTTTTGTTTATTAAGAATGAACTTCAACAGTGGTTACAAGGGATATTATGCTCTATTGTCACCACATTACTATATATATGCACAATGTGTCAGACACCCATAGTTGTTAATAGTGAATATCAAACAATAGCGACAAGCTACATATACACTACGTAGCAATAGCAATGAAATAGCGGGCGCTAATTTATGTTTAGCGATACACTAGAAAAAAAATTAAGAAATATTTTATATGTATATTATATCCATATACACTGTTTTTATACGTATATTTAATTAAAAAAAACTAAAATCCTGCTATTTTATAGGTATATTTATCAGTTATCACTATATATATTAAATAAAAAAAACCTAAAATCCCACCATTCATATCGCTAATGCTAATATTTATATTACCATTTATATTTTATAGACAGCAAAACCCTAATGCTCCGCTAATCACTATATCGCTCGCTATGAGCGCTGTTAACAACAGGAAAGACACCAAATGTGAATCACATTCAAGTAATACCTATAATATAGTATAAATATAATGAATCTATAAACAAGATTTTGAGCCTTTGTCAAGCTGAATGTAAATATTAGTATCCCAACAAATTACACCAGAACATCTACACAACATACTCAAGATATTCTTCACATAACCAACATTAATATTAAAGACCAAGTTAAAGCCATAATGAGTGCAATACTTGGAGATTAAACTTAGAACGTGTCGATAAGTCATATGTACTTACCAGCCAAAGGTGGAGTGCTTGATGCACCAGAAGCTGGTGTGCTGGAAACACCAAATGCAGGAGTGCTTGATGCAGCAGAAGGCGGAGTAATAGACGCACCAAAAGCCGGAGTGCTTGAACCATTAACCGAGGTGCCAAATGCTGGTTTGCTTGTAGAACCAAACGCAGAGGTGCTTGAGGCACCAAATGCTGGTGTGCTAGAAGCACCAAAAGCAGGTTGTGATTGCTGCTGAAATGAGCTTCCAAATGGACTTGATTGTGTAGTGGATCCAAAGCCACCACTTGCAGGGTTCAGCCAACCCACAAGTGAATCTGCAAAATGATAAGATAAGAAGGTCAAATCAGACTTCATAATCTATAGAGCATGAGAATATTACAATCAAAAAACTATGAAACAAACTAATGTGATCATAATCAAGAGACATCAACATCAAGACCCAAAATCAGGAACCTTAATGAGATGATCTAAAAAAAAGTAAAATCAAGAAAGCCTAAGATCAGTAATTGTTTAAATGATGAGTTGCCATTTTTTTTGTTTATTAAGTATGAACTTAAGTAGTTGTTATAAGGGATATTATACTCTATTGTTACTACATAACTAAAATATGAACAATGTGTCAGCCACCAAATGTGAATCACAACACAAGTAATACCACCTATAAAATAGTATAAATAATGAATCCACAAACAAGATTTTGAACCATTGTCAACCAAAATTTGCATGCTCAACAAAACCACCACTAAAATGGTTTGTACAAAACACTTGATGACTAGCATCCTAACCAATCACACCAGAACATCTACACAACATATTTAAGATATTTTTTCACATGACCAACATTAATATTAAAAACCAAGTTAAAGCCATAATGGGTGCAATACTTGGATATTAAATTACAGCATGTCAATAAGTCATAAGTGGGCTTACCATCAAAAGTAAACAATGAAGCACCAACGGCTGGGCTTGATGAAGCTCCAGAAGCAGGCATTGAACTCCCAAACACACCGATTGACATTCCACCAAAATTTAAATTCCTTGTTTGAGACATACTACTAAATAGTTTCACAGAAAGCCAGAGTTTTTTGGATTGCTGTTCCACCCAAACGCTGCTTAAAAGACCGGAACAGTTAGATCCACAAAGTTGCTGATCATAAATAAAATAAATATACACTTCATAGTGACAAATTACAAGAATCAGGCATACAATATCCAGCACCACCAAGCATAGATTCAAATATTTAATACAGTCAGCATGATGCAAAATGACATTTATATGTCAACAAGTATGCTTCAAACTTCACATTCAAAATTGATTATTAACACTATCATATATGCATAGATCTTAATAAATCAATGTGCCACCCTCATAATAATAACACAAGAACATGAAAAAACATGCTATAATACTGACACAATATTTTAGTAGAGGGGATGTATTATTTTAATTCTTCAATTGACATGGCATTTAGGCCTTTAAACGAACACGAACTTCGGCATGTTTGTGTACGTTCATGTTCATTCGTTTATAACCTAAACTAACAGTTCACGAACACAAATGAACATAAACGAGCCCCTTTCATGCTTATATTTTACAAATACAGCTAGTTAATAAAATTTAAACAAACATAAACTAACGTAAAGAAAATTAACATAAAAACGGAACATAAATGAACGAGCACGGACAAACTTCCTGCAAAACAGTTCGGCCTAAATTGATAGTGATTAATGAATTATTAATTAAAACCGAATATTGATTCAGAAAACAACACAAAGAAACTTACTATTACAGTTCACGTACAGTAACCCTAGCATTGTATACACGTAAATCACAAATCATCTATCGTAAATAATATTAATAAATAAATAACACGTACAGCAATCAAATATTAAAAATAAAAACTTACAAATACGTATCAGAATGTGAATGAATCAGCAATCCGCGTGTGTTGAATCCAAACTATGAATTAATATTCAACAATTTAACGAGGAAGAGAAAGACGAGAGGTGATGAACATGTAATTGTAATGTGAAGTAACGTTTTCTTATATGGAGGTAACAATCAGCTTAAACAACAAGCTAATTTTTTTACTTTCTTTTTTAATTATTATTATTATTATTTGCACGGCAAATTTCAGTTAGCTTAAACCACAAGCTGATTTTATAAATAAACTAGATTTTATCCCCGTATTACGGGTTGTTTTACATTATTCGTTTTTAATATTTATATATTTATATTTATATTTGGATTTTAATTTTATTTATTGTGTTAATAATTAATATACTTGAGATTTGAGATAAAATGGTTTCACAAATAAATGATATGTTATAATCCGGTTTAAAAGCTATCTGGGTTTGGTGATACCCATTACCCGTTTATTTTTTTATTATAAAATTGTTTCTTAATTATAAATATTATCTTTTTTTAAAATAAAATAGGATATTAATTTTTTAATAATATACTTAAGATTTGATGATGAAAGGGTTTCATAAATAAATGATATGCTATAACCCGTTTAAAAGCTATCTGGATTTGGTGATCCATGACCCGCTTATGTTTTTTACTATAAAATTGTTTATTAATTTTAAATAATATCTTTTTCTTTTTAAATTGGATATTAAATTTTAGTGTATCCCAATTTTATATGATTTCCATATCAAATAAGTGGTAAGATTAATTTTTAATTTAATGGGATATTATAACCCGTTTAAAAGATATCTGGTTTTGGTAAGACCTATACCCATGAATTTGGGTTAAATCAATGAGAGGCCTCCATTTAAAAATCAAGAAATTTGGTGGCTTCCATAAAAAAGGAGAGCGACCACATCGTGACACATATGATTTTTGGGTTTTCTTTTATATATAATAATAATAATAATAACAGTTTCGGTTAGGGTAACTTTTTATATCGGGTAAGAATTAGTTTAAGCCCCCATGGCCCACGTTGATTTTATAAATTATAATTCAGAAATTTAAATATTACATTTTCTAACGTAAGCAGTAAGGTAACAAGTTCGTAAAGAGAGAAATAAATCGTCATCAAATGGAAATCGATAATAACACAAATAGTGTGTATAGAATAAAGAGTATGTTTTTAATCATTAGATAATTGAAATTTAAACATATTAAGAAAAAATTACAAATTTTGTTTTTTTGAATTAGCTAAATTATGAAATGGTCCTTTTTGAAAATGAGTTTTACTTTTTATCCTTTATTTGCATGTTTGGCTCGGTTTTAATCATTTACACTAACGGCCATCCACTTTCTCTGTTAAGTGAAAGCATGTGCCATGCACATAGGGACATAAATGTAATTTCCAACCTCTTTATTAATTTTTAATTATTTATTAAACAATTAAAAACTATCATTTTTAAAACCATTATCCTACCCAGTACCCCATCTGATCAAATCTACACCACCACAATGCTCTCTGCACAACGAATCTCGTCGTCTTCTCACCTTCCATTCATCTACTGAGGGTCGAGGCCATAGAATATGGATAATTTCCCATGGTAGAGCTCCACCGTTAGATGATTTCTCTTGCCGAATCAATCGTCATGGCGGGCCAATTTCACCAGATGTGATTTATGATACAAAGAACGACAATCGCATCCCCAATTTTAAAGATTTAGGTCGAGTGGGTTCGAATTCCATGTCTTGGAATTCAACCCCGGTGTCTGAAAGATGGTCGAGTGTTGATCCTCTGTTGGTGGTGGTGGCCGATGGTTACTCACCTGGGGTTAGTTATAGCCCGATCAAAGCTCCAAGAAAAGTCCCCAGATCGCCCAATAAGGTAAATAACTAAATATTATCAACAAATTCGTCAATTTGTCGACAAATGATTTTTGTTATTCAGTGATAAATTACAAATCATTGGTTATCAGGCTTGTTTTGGTATGAGTTATTTCAGATCTGGAATGATTATGGAGGTGGTGGTTGTTTTTTGTTTTATGGCACCGGCAATGAGTCCCATTCACAAAACAAACTCATTCGCCCCTTTTAGATTGTATGACCGTGATGGTAGTTGTACGATGGCGTGGGGTGGTTGTAGTGGTGATGGCGGTGTGGAATATTTGGGGACGAATGATTTTCCAATTGTAAAATATATTTAGTATATCATATTTATGTATTTTTTTAATTACAAATTTAGTTTATTACATAAATAGTTCTTAATGGGTAAAATGACGAAAATGCCCTCATGTACATTGCATGTGGGCTTACTTAACTGAAAAACTTAACATCCGTTAGTATAAAGGATTAAAACCGAGCCAAACATGCAAATAAAGGATAAAAAGTGAAACTCATTTTCAAAAAGGACCAATTCCATAATTTAGTTAATTCAAAAGGACAAAATTTGTAATTTTTTCATAGATTAGCTTATCATTAAATACACATAGTTTAATTTTCATGTTTGATTGGATTAGATGATTTAGCGGGTTGGCTTTTGATTTGAGTATACAATAAGTGAATAAGGTGCTATTTTGGTTGAAGATGTGTTTGTATGCTCTTTAGGAAACTTGGTATGTTCTCGAATATGCCCGACAACCAAACAATTCGAGGAGAATTTGAGTGAGTAGTAGAAAAGTGTGAAAGAACACACTAAGATACCTACTCAATACCATGCATACTCATTTAGATAAGCACATCACAAACATTTTCAGCAATTTTCGCATACTAATTAATCTGTATAAAGTTTTATGTTTGATGATCATCCAACAAGTACAACAAGCTGTTTATTGGTGTTTTATCATGGGAAACAACTTCGTTGGCCAAAATCTTTTAAGGAAACCACGTCTGGCAGACTAACACGTAGTGGTAGCAGATGTCTAACAGTCCGTCCATGGAGTTCTGTTTTGTTGCAATTTTTGTTCATCTCATTAACATATTTTGAACTGAAATAACATACTCTAACAAACCAAAAGAACGAAAGTTGCAACAAAAATATTTTAAAGACAGCCAACGTCTTGTTTAACAATCTTACATACTTTACGTCACACATGAAAAGTTATGTTTTGTAATGCTAAAATTACTTATACTTGATGCCTTGGAGCTTAACTAAAAATTGTATTGAGTATAAAGTTGTATTATAAACAACGAATCTGACATACCTGACGAGTCAAGTTTAACCTTTTTTAATTATTAATGTGAATTTTATTAGATTCTTTATGGCCCGATCCACATTTGAACGATTTTGACCCATCAACCGGCAAACATGACTTGTTTAACATATTTAATATCTTATATTCACAAGCATAGTTTATTAGAGATATTTTAAAGGTATTTTGAGCTTGAATTGCTCAAGCAAATCATAATATTCGAATCTCTCGATCAAGCTTGGTCATACGTGTGTGAATGATATCTAAAAAAGACGTGTGTTCGAAATTATTAAAAAAAAAATTGGACAACGATGAGATGACAAGCATATGTCGGTTGGGCCCAAACCAGAGGCTTCCTTTGAACCCACCCAAAATTTCATAAACCGTACGGAAAGATACGGAAAGTTGTACCATTTAGTCGCAATTATTAACACATTTATCAATCTTTTATATTTGCCGGTTACAAATAAAATAAAAATCTATCACAATTTCAATTACTCTCACGTATTAAAAAATAAATCCAAGGGCAAGTAAGCAAAATGTTATAGCATGACTAGCTTATTCATAAATGTAAAATTGCAGTCTTTGTTGAATAATTTATTTAATACATCTAATACAACACAATTACTAATAGTATAAAAGCTTAAATACTCGTCTACCACACCATGAGAAAAAAAATTTTCTCTTGCTCTAGTAATCACCACACTCCCACTCTCGAAGACCATTGCCCTTCTTAAGTTGTGACCAACCTTCTCATGGTTAGAGGTGTAAGTAAGACGTGTCGACCTTGAGTTGTACGTTTGAAGAAGTTTGATTTTGGTGTGTGAGTGTTATTTCAACCTGCTCTTTACCAATAAATCAGAATTCCTGTCGCGAATGGAATTCACTTTGTTTATCTTTTATTAATTAGTTATATTACCTAAATATATAAATATAACTTATATACATATTTATAGTTATTTCAATTTTATAACTATACATGATTTATTATATTAAAAAGTTGTAATGTTTAATATTAATATTAGGCTCCTTAGGCTCATGAATTTAGTCAAACCCAATATCTAATCTAATCTAACTTTACTAATAAAAGAAAATAATGAGAATAATGTGGCAATCTCACATTCTTGGTCTAATCTCTCTTCTCATTTACTCTACATATCCACGTGTTATGGACAAAACCATTTTGCTAAATAGGTTATAAATTACTTTCTAATTTTTCATCTCATTCATCTTATCTATCCATAAGTTATGGTCAAAATAATTTTGGCAAAAGGGTTATAATTTCCTTTATAATTTTATAATTTCTCATCTTATTTATCTTACATATTCATGGGTCATGGGTCAAAACAATTTTGACAAATGAGTTATAATTTCCCTTCTAATTTTCTAATCTCCCATCTCATTCATTATAGTTATCCATGAGTAATGAGTTAAAACAATTTTAACAAATGTTGTATATTATTGTAAACTTGTAATGCTTCATCTCATTCTAGTTTCTAAATTTGAGATTATAGACTTCTTATTATTTGCAGTATATATTTTATTTTCTTCTTACCTTTAATTTTATTTATTTCCTATAAAAAACATACCTTATTTATTTTTATTATTTAATAAATCCCGCATAATACACGGATTCAAAAGCTAGTATCAAAATATGACGAAATCATTTAACAAGCGCACTTCAATTTAGACTCAAACTCATTTAAACTTTGCTCGTATCAAGATTTTAACAAACCAACATTGATCAGTTCACATAATGCTCGACTTGTTACACCCCCTTGCTAATACGCTTATAGTTTGTGTGTTTCAAATTTGACCGTAAAAATGAAAAAATCGCTTTAGTATGTCTTGATCACACGTGAATACAATTTGAAGTATTTTCAATATTTGGATAATGTGAACGACACACGCAAAAAAGTATAATATGTGTTTTAGTGCAATAGTCGAATCATACAATATTCAACATGCATGTTTCTTTATATTATTTAGTAAAAGTTTTAAAAAACTAAAGGAAAATAATAATAATAATAATAAAAAGAACTATTATTAGTATACGTGGGGTAATGAGAAGGAAGCTGCTAGTGGCGGCAGTAGTAAATAGTAATAGTACACAGGATGGGGGCAGCTAATTGCCAAGCTGGAAGATATGACAACTAAACTGCTCCCTAGTCAATGTCACACATTTTTAACAAGGGTTTGCTACAGCTAACCCCTTTTGCTAAAACACCCCACCAACATATCTCGTATAGTTTTATACGGGACGTACTGGTTGGTTTCTTCATAAAAAACCATCAATTTTGTCTTATTATGTTTTTTGTCTTATTATCAGAATGGGCGTATAGCCCTATACGCCCCTCTGTTTTTCTCGTTTAAAAAAAAAACTCAACGGATGTCAACCCGTTTTGACTCATTTCAATCCTTTTGTTTTTTTAGCTTTACCCATTCTGACCCATTATATACATTTTAATACAACTCATTCAACCCATGAGTCATATTTGCCACCCCTGTTACAATCGTGTCGTTGACGGGTTATGGGTCGTCGTGTCGTGTCTAATCCACGTAACACTGTCTCATGATTTATTCATGTTCCGAGTTGACATGTTTGTTCATTTACATATATGGGTAATAAATAGGGGTGTCAATCGTGTCGGGTTGGCAGGTTATCGGGTTAATAAGTTTCGGGCTGGCGGGTTGGCGTGTCGAGATTCTTCAACCCTAACCCAACCCATATATTTATTCGTGTCGGGTCGTGTCGACCCATTTAAATTCGTGTCGTGTTCGGGTTGTGTTTCGGGTCAACCCATTTTACGTTCATTTACGAATATGATTAATATCTAGTGGCTTAATATTAACCTAGACAATCAATTACTCTTATTCATATAAAGCATTTTAACAATTTTGTGATAGATCTAATTGTTTTTGTCAATTTATCTCTCATTTCCAATTAACAAACTTAGGTTCACATATTTTGCTTAAGATAAGAATAAACGAGTGGAGATAATAAGAGAATAGATGGTTAAGACTAATAAAATATAAATAATGGAAATGAAGAGTGGACAAAAATATTTAAAAAGTAATTAATTTAATTTATAAAAATTAATAGATATATGAAAAAATATAAATCAAAGTATTTAACTTTAAAATTTAACACTTCTTATCTCTAAAATCAAAATATTAACTTCTACAAAATTTTTAAACGGGTTAACAGGTCAACCCATTTTTTGACGGGTTGGGTTCAGGTTGACCCATTTTTTAGATGGGTCGGGTTCGGGTTGACCTATTTAAGAAAACGGGTTGTGTCAGCCGACCCAAAACATATATTTTTTCGTGTCGGGTTTGTGTCGGGTTTCGGGTCATGTCAGGAATTGACAGCCCTAGTAATACATAGTGACTTAGCAAGATTGTAAACAATCATTTTGTTTTATGTGAAACCTTTTTATAATTTGTATTATTACTGTTTTTATGTATTTATCTCTCATTATTCATAATTAACAAACTTGAGTTTCCATATTAAACTTGAGGTTAAAATAAGCGAACATGAATAATCAGAAATTGGATAGTTAGAAGTAATATAATAAAATTGTTGGAAGTAAATGGCAGAAAAAAAAAATTAAAACAAAATTTATTTTACTATGAAAAATTAAAAATGAAAGCATTTAACTCTAAACATTTTATTTCTAAAATCAAAATATTAACTTCTTTAAAAACTCTTAAGGTTAAGAAGTAAACTCAATTTTTAAAGGGTCGTATTCGGGTAGGATTGTTTATAAAAGCAAGTCTTGTCAGCAAACTCAAAATCTATCTTTTTTCTGTATTGTGTTCAGGTCGTGTCATAATATTGTCCTGTCCTTAACTAAATAAGTAAACGTTAAAATTTATGATGAAACACAAATGACATAATTGAATAGGCAAGAGTTATACAAATTCTTTAAATTTTTAAACAAATATGTTTGACACATAGTTCTTAAACGGGTTTAAACTTTATAAACACAAAAATAAACTACTCGAATTAGCATTAAAAAGTACATTGTAGCAAACAAATTAAAAGTTCTATAAATATAAAATGATCATAAAGTCAAACCTTGTGAGAAAAGATACACATTGTAGCCAAATTAATTCAATTAAACATTAGTAACAACAAGATTTCCCAAATATTATTATGAGTAATTGATGATCTTTAAAAAAATTAATGTAAAGATCACTTAAAGAATAACGAATTAATTAATTTATAAAATTGAATAAAATTTCCAGGTGGAACTGCAGCACTAAAAAGTCAGCAGAAGCTCCAAAGCGGAATGTCATAAACATCTTCCTCAACAACATCTTGATTCCCCAAAGAATCAAACATAGATTCATCGTACATCATGTCATCATACATAGGCATAGGCACATCGGCGGTAGACCACGACCACGGTTGATCATATTCATACGCACCCGTATACGTATCATCAATATTATTAAAATTAAAACAATCATTTCCCACCAACATTGATCCATCATCAATTACCGAAGTTGTTGGTAATTGCAAAGACGATGATGACGACGACGATAATGATAATGTTGAATTGGTGACATTGTTGGAATATTCGTGAGTGGCTGCAGCTGCGGCCACTCGCTGAATTGATTTAGGTGACATGTCAGCGTCATAGGGTCTGATATCGAGGTGGTGGTAATTATGATGTGGGAAGTTGGTATTGGCTGATGGTCCTTTAAGGCATAAAACCGCGGCATCATAGGCTCTAGCTGCGGCTTCGGGTGTCGAATGTGAGCCTAGCCATATTCTTGCTTTTTGATTTGGTGCTCGGATTTCGGACACATATGAACCCCAGCTTCGCATTCGGACTCCAAGGTACTTCTTTTTGGTTAACTGGGAATCTGATCCGGTGTCTTTGTTCTTCATGGGATTGATTGAATAAGTGAATAAGTAATGGTGAAGGTGTTAGGAAGTTATAGTATGTTGGGGATTTATAATGTGTGTGAGGGAACTGAAGTGGATGACAGAAGATGTCTTTATAGTTAAATGTTTTGAAGATGAGTAGAAATTGTTATATACAAACTACACACCCCTTCAAGTATAACTTGTTTGTCATTTATAATCATAAATGTATGTAGGATAACCGACGAGTCACACATTTAGGGGACTGTTCGACGTAGAGTTCGTTTATTTAGCATATAAACGAATATGAAGGAAAAGTTTTATTTATTTAGTTATATGAATGAACATGAAGTCATGTCTTTACGTATTTATTTAAATTTATTTATTAGTTAATGGTAATTTTAAGTTACATTTGATTTTGTTCATTTGTTTACTTATGTTTATGTTTGTCACTGCGTTCATTGGTTTATGTTTATGTTTATGTAGGTATACATAAAAATTCTAACCTAGGATTGGATAATGGACTAATTAAGGAATGAATGATATGTACAGAACATGTTTTTATTCTTTGTTTATGTTCATTCATTTACGCCTTTAGAATGTTAACAAACAAACGTAAGCGAACACCTTAATTTTCTTAGCGAACAAGCATTTACAAAAAAATCCATGTGTTTAAGTGTATATATTCATTTGTTTGTTCGCTAGGTCAAAATTAAGTTAACGAACACGGATAGGACCGCTAGTGTACCCGCTTATATTTTAAATTTACAGATTAATAAAGCATGCATGATTTACAATACTTTGTAATTACAGAATATTTCAAGCATGCACATAAGTATGCCAAACATGAGTAGATAAATGCCAGAAAAAATAGGTTGGGAATTTAGTCAAAGTATAAATTTGTACAAAACTTGAAGGGCCCAATTGGGTATAAATGAAAGTGGTTGCTGGAAATTAATTATCGTATGAACATAGAAATTGGATTTTATGAGACAATTATTTCAAGTCTTTTTAAGACATAAGTTAGAAGTTTCCTAAGCCAGATAAGAGAACACAACGACTATTAAGTGTTAAAAGAGTGTTTCTTTCTAGTACACGGGAATACATAGTCATTAATCGATTACACAAATCGGCATATTAGAATAAATTTAATTATTTTGCACTACATTTATTGATTAATATCATTAAAACAACACGTTTTCTTAAATTCTATAAAAAAAGGTCTCTCAACTATATTATAGGTCTAAATATGTTTATAAAAAACACAGAAAGGTCTCTCGGCCCAATCTTAATTAATTGCTTTTATTCAAGTCCTTAAACTTCGGACAAACATAAACGAAAGTTCCTGAATGTAACCAAACATGTATGAAAACTCATGTTTTTTTTTTTTTTTTTTTTGTGTCAAATAGATGCTTTAACAAATAAAAACTAGCTTAAGACACTTTTTAATAAGAGAGAAGAAAATGCATTGATCTTTTTTAGAAGTTATCTTTACATTTATGCTAAGAAGAAATTTTAACAGTCAAACGTAATATTATTTACGCGTTTACTTTATGATCGTGTATTGATGTCAAATTCTTAAACTATAAAATTTTAATCTACACTCAAAGTCAAAAGACATGTAAAATGATTTTACACTACGTGTTTTATAGTACAAATATCACACAAATCACTCGAAATCATCTCGAGTATCTTCTTCATATTCGCGGATTTATGAAGTCATGCAAGAAAGTTATTGCAAAACTTCATTTTAGCTTTAATAAATTTTATAAAAATTTTCAATATACTCTTGTAAACAGCAGCCAGCTGTTACTCTTCTGGCTTGCCCATCACTTTCATATGAATATATGATAAGATTATAATCTGATTCCCAATGACTAACATGTTGTTATGAATCTTATGGGCCCAAGCCAGTGACCCAATATCTATGAGCTTAACTAGACAAACCAACTCAAGGCCCACAAATAATTAGTATTAAGAAATAGAAACGTGGAGCGATTAGGGTAACGAATATGATGAATGAGTGTTTATATCTCCTTCTTCCAATCTCGACTCTGAGTTTCTGATTTCCCATCACTTTCTTGTAATTGCTAGATTCCTGTCTCCTTCTGTAGCGCTTTTTTTCGGTTGCGAAATATCACTCCACAACACGTCATTTTTTCAATCATCAATATTTCTATTTTCTGCACTAATGTTTCAATAATTTCACTTTCACCTCAACTATTGTTAGTCAACCTACTCTACTACAATTTCGTCACATTTGCAAGCCAACTCATCTCTATTCTTATTGAAGTCATCACCTAACTTACTTTGGGACGAAGATGTAATGAGATGAAAGCAAGAGGGGTCTTATGGAACTTTGTTTTAATTACTTTGGGTTCATCAACGCCAATCCAACATTGTTTAAGCCTTAAGGTATGGAGGATTCGATTATCGCAACGGTATGGGGGGCACAGGCCGGGTTGTTCGGGTTCGTACGGGCTCATCTTCTCGTATGTGATCACCTCACATGAATACCGACTCACCTTTAGGCCATGATGCAACATGCTACCTACTGTGAACCTATAATTTGATGGTGAGGGTACCTTTGCACCTTACACTTAAGTGAGGGATAGGGGTTACATGCATGTAAAACCGTTTAGAGTGAGGTTGATAAGCTAAGGGTTGATGATAATAAACATGAATATGGATGCTATGATGATACATGTTTATGGTTCTATGGTTATGTATGGGTCAGGTCAACTCATTGAACCGATCTATAGTGAGATGCCTCTTTAGATTCGATGATTTGCGGAAGTCCCATTTATGGGCATTATGATGAGGGTAGCCTCTCTGGCAAGTCCGGGTAAGATAGGGTAGCCTCACCAGTTTGTTTGGGTAAGATGGGGTGTATAGGTTTATGAAAAATCCTTGATTAAGGTATTTATAGTCTTAACATTCAATTCGTTGGGGCAAATGATGAACCCTACAACCCCTTGTATGCCTTATGTTACGTTATGATATATAGTATGCATGTTAATTTATTAACTGCTTGCTAACCGGTTATGTTTCAATCACATTTTATAAAACAAAAACCCACTCAGCGTTGCTGACTTCTGCATATATATTTGATTGATTTTGGTTTCAGGTTAGATGATGGAACGAGGATTTATTGGCTGCTCGTATAGTTACCCGTATGAAGACTAACATTTTGCTTATTTTGTTTAAATCCTTTATCTGGGTTGTTGGATTATGTTTTTAATTCTGGATAGTATGACCATTTCTGCTACTACGGTTATCAATCTAGTTCTAGTTGAACTATTTTCTTATGAATGACCAGTAGTAAGACCTCCCGAGTTTGAGAGCTTACACAATTAAACACTAGAAAACCCTAATAACACAATGCATAGAAAAACTCAATTAAAAAACACAATGAACAACCAAATAACACAATATAAAAAACCCATCAATTTTTTTTAGTTTTATATATAACAATATGATATTCATATTAAAGATAAAAAAACATTTGTGATTATGGTGATTTTTTTTTTTTAAAATGTCATGTGAAAAAATTATGGATGTTTTAAAATGACTGAAGAATTGACATGCGTTTTACATGCGAAGAGAGAAAGTCATCATAAGTGAGTTATTATCTTAATGCCCTTCTCATCAATTTTTGTTTTTAAATTAATCTCCACCATCAAAATCTAAGATCAATAAATCAGATTCTTTTTCACCCTTTTCATTGTTACTGTACTTTGTATTTTAACTTTATCCTTGGAATATATCATAATTTTAATTTGTAATAAACGTTTTATATTAACATTAAGCAAAATTACTACTTAAGCCTCAATGCATCAAACTTTTGTTTTTAGAAATTTACAACAATAATGGGCCCATAGGACCATAACTTATCTTTTAGAAAAGCCCAGTTCATCAAAATTCAAAACTATTAGAACTCTAGGATTAAAAATGAAACGAAACAATAGTAGCATTTTGGGATTTTTGGATAGTTAGGATATCCAAACTATCCGAAACATTAAATTTTTTAATATTTTAATATTTATTTATATTAATTACATACCAACTAATGTATTACCCTTCACTCCCTGGCCGTCTTCACTCACCACTCGCTGACCGACGTCACTCACCACCTCCAACCCCTGGCCGTCTTCACTTTAGAAGAATATGGTTTATCTTCTAAAGTTATGTACCACTCACAATGTTGGTTTGGCAGTTGGCAAAGTGACAGTGCTGCTGGGCATATGCTTAGAAAGTGTTGCATCCAGCTTCTCTCCTATTAAAGTGATCCATGCCTGCATACACAGATCAACAAATATAACAAACTTGTCTTGTATAATACCATTCTTTGCACTAATCATTAAACTTGGCGTCACTTGTCAAGTAAAAAACATTATATATTATATTATAATGTTACCGTGAATGGCACATGCCAAATGGAAACACAATAAAATTATGTATCTTTTCACTTGGCAGTTGTTCACCTGATCAGATGCGGTGAAACCACGAATGGTGTCACCCCCTAGTATTGCAATTCCTTTGTCTCCAATTGGTTGCAAGATCACCGCCTATCGATATTAAAACAAAAATCTTCATGGAACAACAAATGACTCTGTGAGTTTAAGAAGATTGCAAGTATGTATGTAACAAATACCTGTGTATTTGAAGGGAGAAATGGCAGCTCCGATTTTCCGGGATAAAGAGATAAGTTTGCCAAGTAGCTCTCTGTCAAAATTGTAACTTTTCAATCAAATCAAACTCTTTATAAATATATAAATACCTATTTCGAAGTGTAGCTTACGTGATCCTGATTTAACAACACCTTGATAGATTGATCCTTGCATCAACTTATTGGAATCTACAACCCCTTCACCTTCATTAGAGGAAGCATATCCGATTTGGAGAGCACAAATGGCATCATATACTATAACCAGAGACCTGCAGCACGTGACGCTTGACAATGACTCCCATGCCCTGACAAGAGAGGGGGAGTCATGAGTCCTTATGTGTATATCATAGTTGTGTTTTGTGTGCGTGCGTGCGTACCATTTTAATTCAGAAGCTACAACATCTGGAAGGCTAAAATGTATTCTTTCGCACTCCACGCCTCGGGGTGGCACCTGAATTAATAATAATTCTTCATTTGATCCGTGTGTTTTTTATCCGAGATGTGATTTCAAAAGGGGAGCTTACGACTGATATGGATTTTGGTCGGATTGATAGCCAGACGAGGCCAGCCAGAATATTAGTTACTGCTAAGGCAATTGCAAGCAGATCAGCTCTCGACTGAGAACTGCCACAGGATTGAAGAAAAGTAAGTAAGCTCCCTCCCTCCCTCTAAAAATCCAAAAATGAGTTGATACCTGGTGGCGTCAGCAACGGGAGCAATGCCGGAAGCCGTTCGGTTAGAGAGAAGGGCCAAGAGAGAGGTGCCTCCGACGTATATTGGGAGGCTTCTAGCGGCAGAGTCATTGTTGGATACCCAATCAGCAATCACTTCCTTCTTAGGCGGCCTCGGTGTGTAGCCCTTCAATTCAATTCAATTCAATTCAATTCAATTAAGCATATAGACAAAGAAACAAACTTACTTGCTTGCCTACCTGTGACAAGTTTGCTGAAATCCTACACAGCCGGTAACCAGAAAAGGGGTTTACTAAACAACCCACAAATACTCCCGCCTCCATCGATGGATGGATGGATAGATCAATACATAGATAACAAACAGCATCAACAACATTATTATTATTATTATTATCGTGATTAAAAATTAACTTGTTGCTTACGGGCGCAAACATGGCATTGAACGTGTGTGACTTGACGATAGTATGCTTGTAATGCGACCTCCAGCCGGTCTCTCCATTCTCCATCTTGATAAGCTATTTTGAACAATGGATTGCGTATTATTTGCTTGTTTATACCTATCTTGAACAATGAATTGCGTATTATTTGCTTGTTTGTAATTCCATCGCCTTTACTCGTTTTCAATTGTATCAACTAGGTTAAAAGCTATTTTCAAAATATACGGGCCGTCAAAAAACCAGCGGTTCAATGCTAAAACCGTATTTAAAAAAGGTGCCCAAAATAACATCTACTTGAGGTATAACCGGTTTTTAAAACAATAGATGGTGTTGGTTTAAGTATGTAAACTTGACGAGTTTATTTTTTAGGTTTAGTTTTGGTACCGTAGCGAATAGCGAACTTAGTTATTTATCATGATGATACACACAAACTTTGATTTAACGTGTCATATTAGTTGTCTACAGTTCTGGTACTAAAACACCCAAGTGGCATGGTACCGTACAAATCAAATCACAAAGAACAGACCATTGTTTGAAAACCCTAATCTTCTTTCTTGCTCACACTCTTTGTTCCTTGTTAAAATTTGTTCATTGACCCTTTAAAGATTACATACAACCCAAAGTGACCAACTTCTAAGCGGATATGTGATCTTTCTTGTAATAGGGATTTAAGGTGAGGCTGACTGGACATTCACTAGGTGGTGGGATTGTCTTGGTGTTGTCAATGATGATCCACCAAAAAACAAGAGAAGAGAAGGGTTTTGACCCACATATAGTCACAACCGTTAGGTATGGAACGCCACCTTGCGTTTCAACAACACTCGCTGATAAATGCACTAATTATGTTACCACACTTTGCATGCAGGTTGGTATATAAAGGTTTCGTTTTAACTTATGTGTTGCAATAGTTAAATATGGGGATGGCAATGGGTCGGGTTTAGGTATTTCTAAACCCATACCCAATTATTAAAGTACGTCCCGGGTATTTGGTGGGATTTACCCGTTCCACAAGTTTCGGGTATCCCATTAGTGTATCTACTAGGTAACATATTGCCATATTCTTCTACAATCAATATTTGTTTCACAAGGATCTAATTAATATATATATACTAGATTTTATACCCCGTATTACGGGGGTTGTTTTACATTATTCGTTTTTAATATTTATATTTGTATATTTGGATTTTAATTTTATTTATTTTAAGAAAGTTAATAATTAATATACTTGAGGTTTGAGGATGAAATGGTTTCACAAATAAATGATATGTTATAATCCGGTTTAAAAGCTATATGGGTTTGGTGATACCCATTACCCGTTTATTTTCCTTATTGTAAAATTGTTTCTTAATTATAAATAATATCTTTTTTTTAAATAAAATAGGATATTAATTTTTAGTATATTCCTATTTTATAATATTTTCATATCAAATATTTGATGAGATTATTTTTTAATATAATTAGATGTTATAACCCATTTAAGAGTTATCTAGGTTTTGTGAGACCTTTACCCGTGAATTCGGGTAAAATGCGTGAGAAACCTTCATTTAAAAATTAAATAATCTGATGGCTTGAGAGAATTTTTGTTTTACATTTTTCTTTTTTTAATATTTATTTTTTGGATTTTAATTTTCTTTATTGTAAGAAAGTTAATAATATACTTAGCGTTTGATGATAAAAGGCTTTCATAAATAAATGATATGTTATAACCCGTTTAAAGTTATCTGGATTTAGTGATCCATGACCCGCTTATGTTTTATTACTGTAAAATTGTTTATTAATTATAAATAATATCTTTTTCTTTTAAAATTGGATATTAAATTTTAGTATATTCCTATTTTGTAGGATTTTCATATTAAATAATTGGTAAGATTAATTTTAATTTAATGAGATGTTATAATCCGTTTAAGAGCTATCTGGTTTTGGTAAGACCCATACCCATGAATTTGGGTTAAATCAATGAGAGACCTTCATTTAAAAATCAAGAAATCTGGTGGCTTTCATAAAAGGGGGGGACGACCACATCGTGACACATAGGATTTTTGGGTTTTCGTTTATATATTATAGATATATATATATAGAGAGAGAGAGAGGAAATTTCAATTAAGAACCCCTTTGAGTTTTAAGAACTCGAAAGAACTCAGTGTAACGATTTTTTTTTTTCGAATTTTTTTTTACACATGCGTAATATATGTAAGTTACATACACGTAAAAAAATTACACAATTTTTTACGCACCGAGTCGACTTTTTACACATGTGTAACGGACGTAAAGTTAGTGTAACCACTTACATATTTATTCTCTCTCCTACTTTTACTTTTTTGCTAGATTTAATCTCAACCACATATTCCAATCCATTTAATTAAATGTGTGGCCTATAATTGAAGTTCTTAAGTTCTTAAAACTCAACATGGTTCTCAAAATATCCCCCTATATACATATATTACATAAAAAATTACATTAAAAAAACACTATATGTGCTAGTAGTTTGGTAAAGTGAATGAATGAAGAATCAAATTCATGCTTCACACAAAACAGAACCCAGAACAAAATCTGAAGTTTTCATCAAGACTGTTTTCAAGTTATATATAACTTATTTCTTGTGTATATGTATAGAAATATAATAATACTTTACATTGATTGTAATAAGTTTTAAGGTATACTAATAAAATAAATAAAGAATTATTATGTCATGTTACTCAGGTAAATAGTGCCACATTATCGGGTAGTTGGGTCGGGTAGACAGGAATATTACAAATTCCAAACTCGTGAAAATTTTTAAGGGTAATCCCAAACCCGTCCCATGCCGTAATGGGACGGGTATTTGTTTCGGATATTCTCATCGGGTTCGGGTTTTGTTGTCATCCCTAGTAAAATATGCAAAACAAAGTTATAGTTTCTTAATGTTATGAAAAAGCAACTAAATAATATATACTATGTTGCATATAAAATTTTAATTAAAAAAATACATAAAAAAATTAATTAATAAATGGTAAACGTTCCGAACCAAGACACTAAAATTTAAATAAAAAATAGTCGAGCTCGACCTTATTTTAGTGGCTGGGTTGCATTCAAATGTTTGAGAGTTTTCAGATGTCATGGTGCGTTAAGAAAGCTTACTGATGCATACAATAAGATTGCTATAGGGCTAACTGCATAACCATTTTTCGTGTAATTCTAAGCTAAAATGAATTTTAATAGATAGTTGTTTCTGGATGCCATGTCACACCACATCAGAAAAAGGCCACCTGCCATGTCAGCATTTTTTACTAATTATCGATTGCTTTTTAATCTTTAATGGGAATATTACGACATAAAAGGTTGGTTACCTAAAGCAGAAGTTTAAAAATTGGTCCAAAGTCATTGCTAGAATAATATGTTGCAAGGTCATGTTGATATTTATTAAATTAAATTTTGAATACTCATCCACATTTATTTCTTGACATGCAGGATGACATCATCCCAAGGCTTAGTATTGCTAACATAACGAGGCTGAGGAACGAGATTATGTTGACAGATTGGTAAGTAACATCTGAAATTATCGTAATGGCGTAGAGTATACAAGTAAAATCATTATTATGATAATATTTGGTGGAACAGGAAAAGCATATTGGAGAAAGAAGACATGGGCAATATCTGTATATTCTCGAGAACGCAGAGCTCGTCATCTCTTCTCTTAAACACGAAGCTGGGGAGCTAGTTGATTTTTTAAGATTTGAAAGCGAGCCTGAATCTAATGGTAAGCTGAAAAATGTATTTATCAGATGTTCTTATTTCACTATATTTCACTAGGGTTGTTAAAAAGTTCTTGGTTTGCTCTATACAAGTTCGAGAAAGGTCGAAACTAAACGACCTGGCTCGGCTCGTTGGTTTGTTTAGATTAAACCCTAAAGTTTAGCACACACATATGCCAAATATAAGAAAAAGTTAAAATAATGCATATATTATTATACCACTTGATCTTTGAAACATTATAAAGAAAGAACAAAATATAATGTTATTATAAGTTTTATATAAAATGTATGTTAAAAATATCATATATTTGTTTTTTATAAATCGAGCTTTAAACGAGCCGAGCTCGAGTTCGGTTTTTCAGTTTAATAAGGTAAATGTGCCAAGCCCGAGCCAGCTCGTTTAAGTTCGAACTTGCACCTGAGCTCGCCTTGCTTAGCTCAATTACAACCCTATGTTTCACACGCGTTTT